>NC_143582.1:229322786-229623265 GCF_048544385.1 Mastigoproctus giganteus | reverse complement strand
AAATGTGAATTTTAAAGCGCCGTGAATATTTTGCGCCATAAAAAAACATGGGCGTGGCTAAAATTATCTTTCCCGGTCAAAACAGCGCTCAGTGGGTGGGGGGGGGAGAGGGGTGACAAAAGCACGAGCGTGAATGTTTCTCGCTAATCCTTGTTCAATATGTGTTATGCGCTTGTTATGGAAGGTTTCGTCGTTTGCTTTTAATTTATATGCTTATAAATTGAATAAATTTATCAATTTATAAATTGATATGCTTACAAAAGTGATAAATCTACCGTTTTGCAGTGTAAAACAGACTTTTTCGAGTGTGTTAACGGAAGAAAGTGACTTTATTGTGGACAAGTTCTTTCTAACCCCTACAAAAATATGACTACGAATAACAAGAGAAATGTGAAAATATCAAAGAAGGTGATGACATTAGCGAATAAAATTGAGTTATTAGATAAAATTTCTAATGGTGAAAGTGTCTCCTCAGTGGCAAAACATTATAAAATCAATGAGTCAACGGTACGATCAATCAAAAAATCGGAAGAAAAAATCCGCCGTAGTGTCCGTGAAAACGCACTAATTGCTTCAAAAATTTGCTCTGTAACTCGTGATGTTAAATTAGAAAAAATGGAAAAGGCTTTAAATATGTGGATAGAAGACCGAACTCAAAATAAAATTCCGTTAAATTCACTCATCATTCGTGAAAACGCAAAACTCCTTATCAACACTTTAGCGAAACTGGTGATAGCACTGGCGGAATAGGTTTTTTAGCTAGCAAAGGCGCTGGTTTGAAAGATTTGTTTGAAATTTCTAATAAATATTACATTTAATATTAAATTGTTTCTTATTTTCATTTCGATGCCATATGCTTGCATTTCACTATGTACTGTCTATGTACATAGTCATATTATGAAGGTACATATAATACATACATAGACAAAATTTTAGACTAGTTTTTCTTATATATTTCATACTTTGGAACGGAACCCCTTTATTACTATGGGAGCCATAACTCAGTATTCGTGTTTTCGGTATTCGCGGCATTTCTCAGGAACGTAACCCCCGCTATTCGCGGGGGTTACGTTCCTGAATAGCGGGGGTTTACTGTATTTAGACTTCAGAAAAGATTTTAATACTGTTGCACATAAATGACTGGTGTACAGTTTGGAGCAGTTTGACATTAAGGGCAAGTTACTGCTATGGATAAAAGGATGGTTGAGTGGGAGATAATAGAGAGTGTTTATCAGTGAACACTGCTCCTCGTGGATAAGAATAATTTCACTCACAATCTGAGCAAATCTTAGGATCAGCAGATTAGAGAATTTTATGGTCCTCAACTAATTCTGAAAGTAGGCCCTGTGTGTTATGAAACATCCTGTATTCACACACGCACATGACAGTGCATGTCTGGAAAGCAAAGACCCTCCGTATACAGCAACCTTTCAAATTGGAGTTTGGGGGGGGGAAGGATTGTCCTAATGACCAAATCATACTACATGGTGTTACCTAACCTACAGTAATACTGTTTTATTTACTCTGAATGTGTCGTGTTGCTCAGCACAAATTAACAATGAATATGCCTGTTGAAAATCTTTCCAAATGTGAGATTCATTTCCTTGTTAAATTTTTAAATAGATGACCTGACAATCTTTGGTTTAACTGACTTTGAGTCTTATGTCAAAAAAGTTATCACAGAAATGTAGAAAAAAGTGGTGCCATGAATTCGGTGAAGTGTAAAACTCATAGAGGTTTTTTGCAATGGGAGTGGTGTCCGCATTGCAAAATGGAGTGGAAGACATCAACATTCCATGAACGTTGCTAATGTTCTGAGAGTTGATGAAAGAATTTATGGGGACAAGAGGCAAACAATTTCCAGTCTTCCTAACGGTTTCCTAAATATCTCAAAGCCACTGCTTCTTGAAATTGTGAAATAGCATTTGAACTGCTGTAAATTATGTGCCAGATGGGTACTGAAAATGTTAAGTCATGAAGTGAAATGAGTGGCAAGTACATTAACATTTCTGTAGTATTATATACAAGGGAAGATGAGTCTTTGTTTGGCAGAATAGTGATTGCCGATGAGACCTGAATTAGCCATCATATCTCAGAGAGTAAACACTACTTACTATAGTAGACTTCCACAACTGTGTGGTCAGGAGTGGGAGTGCAGCACACGCTCTTTGAGTAAACCGAGGTTCAAGCCCCTGACTGGTAAATATGGTCATTTTACAACCCGCGTTGGAGCGTGGCAGATTATGGTCCATTTCCCTCAACATGAATTGTTGAAGAAGCTTCCACCCTGCAGTGGGTTGATAATGTCTGCAGTTTACTTTTTTTGCTTCTGCTATATTGGAAGCACATGGGCTCACTTTAAATGAAGAAATTCAGAAAATTTAAACAAGAAAAATTATGGATACTGTTTTCTGAGACAAAAAAATAAATAAATAAAAAAAGTTTTGTTGGTGAATTTATGCTGCACAAATACTGGCACATCTATGATACTTTTCAAAAACTAGCAACCCATTCAGAACAAAAGGCATAGTTTACTCACTCAATTATTTAATGTACCAAAGCAGGTCCCCACCCTACCACTTGCATACAACAACTCTTTATGCAATTTTTCTGAGAAAATCTTCAACAATCTGTCATATTGCACATCATATGAAAAAGTGACATAACGCAAAAATTATAGAATTCGTATTAATATAATAGAAGGGAGCATAAGATTGAACTCCACATCTTGTAAAAAACAACATATTTATGACTCCAGTTTTGAGCCAGTGGACTGCAGTTGTGTTGCTTTTCTACCAATCAGGTATTGCCACTAGTCATAGTAGAAAAGTGAGACATCAGAGTTGTAATAGAGAAGACTGTATTTCAGAGGTTCTCAAACTTTTTGAGCCCATGCCTCCCTTGACCTGTAATTTTTTCCAGCACCTCCCTTCAAGTAAAACATCTATACTTGTGCAATTTCTTATTTTTTATATGTTAATACAATAATTATCAGGCATTATTATTATATGAATGTTATTATTAGTTCATTATTATATGAATAATGAACTAATAATCAGAATATTATTTTATTCTTAAAGAACATTAATGCGATTTTTGTGCTTTTTATTGCATAATTCATCAAACCTAGGCGTCATTTTCGAAATGGCGACACGTATTTATAACATTTACTTTTGATCTGTACTTAGATTTAATGACTGCCAATGCCGAAAATCCAACTTCGCAAAGCTTTATTGCTATATTCCAGATATTTGTGTTTTGCTAAACACCAAATTCGTATAAAGATAATGATGAAAACTTTGCTTTCAGTGTGAGGTCTTATGTGAGATCAATAAATTGATCTTCTTCAACAATAGATAAATTTGATGGGGGACTTTGTATTGAAGGGATCTCTAATCCACATGTACTCTTCAAAATTTTCTGTAAAATACTTCTTGAAGTGCACATGGAATTGTGATAAATGCTTAGCTATTACTGATTTTAATTCTTCATTAAAATGAACATTTTGTTGTAAAAATTGATGTAAAAGTGGGAAGCAATCATTTTTACCTTCTTTTATTTTTTTCCTTCCAAAGTTCTAGTTTCCTTTTAAAGGCTAAAACTTTGTCTGACAGTTGTAGAATATTGGTGTCATTTCCTTGAAGAGATAAATTAAGTGAATTTAATTCATCAAAAATATCACAAAGATAAGCCAGCTTAGAAACAAAATCATTGTTACAAAGTCTTCAGCATTACAGTGATATTCTGTGAGAAGATACGAATGGAGCTCCATTCTCAATTCATATACGCATGATAAGACATTGTCACGAGAAAGCCAGCGACAGTTACAAAAGTATAGTAAAGAAGTATACTCGGCCCCCATGTCAATACACAAATTTTTAAAACAGCAAGTCTTCTGTGGACGTGTTTTAATAAAGTTCACTGTTTTGATTACTTTTGTAGAACTTCGTTTAGAGTGGGGCTCAGATATTGAGATGCAACTGCTTCTCTGTGAATATTGCAATGTGTCTACACTGCATTAGGTGCTTTTTTATATATAAGCACTTGTACATAAGATGTAGTACACTTGTAGTACAGATGGTGGTTGTTCCATCTGACATGGAATGACCACCATGTGTACAAACTGCAGCACATTTGGTCCAATCAATTTTGTTTTCAGCCATGAAAGTATCTATGATTTCAAACAAATTCTCAGCTTTCGTACCCGGATTAATATTTTTGCAAACAATAGGTCTTCAACAAATTTATCACCGTCTATAAACCATACATAACATATTAGATGGGCTTTGGTGTGGCTATCAGTCGCTTCACCCAGCTGAATACCAAATTCACTGCCTTTTAATTTTTCAATTAATTGTTCATTTATATCTTCAGCAATATCTCGTATTCGGCGATTGATAGTGTCATCTGACGGCAAATTTAAGAGTTGTTTTAGCTTCAGATTCTCCAATCATATCGATTGCTGCCAGTAAAATAAGCTCTTCTGCAATCATATGAGGTTTCTTGCATTTTGCTACTCTAAAATGCTAGAAGAGGTTTTTTGGGAATGCTAAATTGCTTTAAAAAAAAATGTATATATACAGTGAAACTTCTCCTAATGGACACCTCTCGTTAACGGACATCTCTCTACAACGGACATTTTCAAATTCCCCAACTCACCTCCATTGGTTTTAACATGTTTTCAGCTTCCGTCTAGCGGACATTCTCTGTAATGGACGCGGACAGGCAATCTGCACTGTTTTGTTTAGATTAGCACTTAATTTGATCTCCCCATAACGGACAGCGGGCGAGCTCACGGCCCTTTTTCTAGGAACATTTCTTCTGCTTATTGCCTCAATTGTGTGTTTATTTTCTATTTCCGATTCTCTGAATTTTATCAAGGTTTACGTCGCGGTTCTAAACCCTTTTTCAAGAATTTTAAGGCACGTGTAAAACTTCTGATGAATTGGGTGTGTGCAGGGGGGATATGGTCGGCCTTTCGTCTTTTCAGTTTCAGTTTTCAGTTTTGTTCAGTGTCGTGTGAAGTGCACAATGTCTTCTCGTAAACATTTAACTTTAAAAGATAAAGTCGAACTCATTAATGCGTATGATCGGCAAAAAAATAGTGTTCGCAATCTCGCTGCAAAATTCAAAATCGGGAAGACGCAGGTAAGCAACATCCTAAAGAAAAAAAATGAACTGCTCAAACAATTTTGGCAACACGGAAATGATCAGGTTCAAAAATCATTCCCGAAAACTGTTGGACTTCAAATTGACAATGTTACGTATGAGTGGTTTTGTCGCGCACGTTCTAAAAAAATTCCCATTAATGGGCCCATTATTAGGGAAAAGGCTTTGGAGGTTGCGAAATCTATGGGAGTAAATGAGTTCAAAGCTTCTGCGGGATGGCTAGACAAGTTCAAAACTCGGCATAAAATTTCTTGGAAAACCGTAAGTGGTGAAGGTGGATCTCTTGATACTGGGGTTGTAACAGAGTGGACCGTCAAATTGGAAGATTTATGTCGTGATTTTGAAGCTAAGGATATTTACAACTGTGACGAAACAGGGTTGTTTTTTAAAGCTCTTCCTGAAAAAACAATGAGTCTAAAAAACGAAAAGTGCCAGGGTGGAAAAATTTCTAAGGAATGCTTGACTGACTGTACTATTATGTACAAATATGCTGGGAGACTTTGAACAACCTCTTGTTATAGGAAAACCACAAAATCCTCGTTGTTTCAAGGGCATAAAGTTGAATCTGTTGAATGTTGACTGGAAGTCTAATAAAAAAGCGTGGATGACACGAGATATCATCAGCGAATGGATAAGTCACTTTAACCAAAACATGATTCGTCAAAACATCTGACATCGTTTAGGCCTAAATGGATGTCAGATGAACTAACGAGGCATATGGCAGAGAAGAAAAATGCATGGGATATTTACAAATTAACACATGACCCAGAAGCCTGTGATAGATACAAGTTGATATGCAACCAAGTTATAAAGGAGGTTAGGCAGGCGAAGGCAGATTACGAGAAATCTTTGGCAAGGGATGCAAAGAAAAACAGCAAAGAGTTCTTTACTTATGTCAACTTTAGAAGGAAGGGGATGAATCAGATTAGTCCACTTGATATCGATGGGTCAACTGTTGATGATCCTGTTCAGGTAGCTAACAAACTAAATGAATATTTTGCATCGACATTCACTCATGAGGAGTTATTTAGCGAGGGGAAAGCCAGAGGTGTATTCAACTCTAGCAGTAAGCTAGAGAATCTTGTAATAACTGAGAGTAAAGTGGAGGAGAAATTGTTGAAGATAAACACAAGAAAGGCACCCGGGGTGGATGGGATCTATCCAGTTATATTAAAGGAGGCAGCAGAGGAAGTAAGCAAACCTCTAGCCATAATTATGAGAGCTTCCTTGGACTCAGGGGAGGTACCCACGGACGGGAGATGTGCAAATGTGACCCCAATTCACAAAGGAAGATCAAAGGCTGACACAAGTAATTATAGACCTGTGAGTTTAACTTCTGTTCCAGGAAACTTAATGGAGACACTAGTTAAAGAAGTACTGCAGGATCATTTAGACAAGACTTCAGTTATAGCTCGGACACAGCATGGTTTTGTTAAGGGGAAGTCTTGCCTAACCAATTTGACTGGATACTATGATGCAGTCACAAAGGAACTGGATGCAGGGAATAACTTTGATATTATATACTTGGATCTTAGAAAGGCTTTTGATACTGTTGCACATGGAAGACTGCTGCACAAATTGGAGCAGTGTGACATTGGAGGCAAATTGCTGCTGTGGATAAAGGGGTGGCTGAGGGGGAGAAGACAGAGAGTGGTAATCAATGGACACTGCTCGTCGTGGACTAATGTTATTAGTGGAGTCCCTCGGGGCTCAGTGTTGGGTCCATTATTGTTTTCTGTATTCATAAATGATATTGATGATGCTATATCAAGCTTAATGTCGAAGTTTGCAGACAATACAAAGGTAGGCAGGGTTGTCAAGGACACTACTGACACTATGCTGCTGCAACAGGATCTGGAAAGGTTGAGCAGATGGGCTGAGAGGTGGAAAATGAAGTTTAACATTGACAAATGTAAAGTACTACACATGGAAAACAGCAACCCCAGAGCAACGTATCAACTCTGTGGTACTAAACTGTCAGTGGTAGAGAATGAAATGGACCTGGGGGTGGTTGTGCAGGCAGATATGAAGTTCTCTGAGCAGTGAAGATGGGCTGCAAGAGTAGCTCATGGTGTATTGTCAATGATATATAGGAATTTTTCTAGCAGGGATAAGGAGGTGATTATTCCCTTGTATAAGGCAAAGGTCAGGCCACACCTAGAGTACTGTATACAGGTCTGGAGGCCTCATTTCAAGAAGGATGTAGAGCTGCTGGAACGAGTACAGAGAAGGGCAACAAGATTAGTAAATGGAACAAAGGGGTGCTCTTACGAAGAAAGGCTTCAGTTTTGCAAATTACAGTGTCTGGAGACTAGGCACCAGCGAGATGATCTGATAGAGGTTTATAAAGCCTTGAATGATTTGAGCATGCTCAATGCTGATGGGATTCTTCCTCTCGCTCAGAATAATCACCTGAGAGGGCATAAATTCAAATTGAGGAAAGACAGATGTAGGATAGACGTGCGGAAATTTGCCTTTAGCCAGCGGGTGGTTGGTTGGTGGAACAGACTTCCATCCCTTGTCGTGGAAGTCGATAGCCTAAATAAGTTTAAGGCTCAGCTGGACAGGTATTTTGAACGAACAGAGGGGTGAAGTGGAAGTGGTTTTTTTTTTTTTTTTGGCTGATGCTGCATAAGCTTGCTTTCTTGCATCAAATGCCTCTACTAATGCTAAAACAGAAAAATTATTCTTTTCATGGATAATGCTGCATCTCACCCACACATTGAATTGTCCAACATTCAAATCGTTTTTCTGCCACCAAACACATCTGCAGAGTGTTAGCCCTTGGATCAAGGGATAATAAAAAATTTTAAACTTCACTACAGAAAACGTGTTTTAAGACATCTCATTGCAAACATGAATGATGTAACATATGTAAGCGACCTTGAAAAGAAAATCAGCATCCTAGATGCGATTCAATGGATTTTCTCTTCAGTAAACGCAATTAGAAAACAAACTGTCGTGAACTGTTTTGTAAAGTCTGGCTTCTCAAACGAAAAATGGAAATTGTGAACAGCAATGTGGAGCACCAAGAAGAGCAAGAACTTCAACATCTATTGATAATGTACGATACTTGAGTTACAAGTGACCCTGGCTACAAAGATATAGACTCGAACCTCACTACAGAAGATGTTTTTTTTTTTTTTTTATGAGAACCCCAAACACGAGAGGTATTAGAACCTATAGTACTTAGTACCGTGCTTGGGTTTGAGGTTCAGAAGACGAAAGAAGATATTTGTTGACATTGGACTTGAACTTCTGTAGACTAATTTTCAGGAAATACATATGAAGTAAGGTTGTTCCAGAAAACAGTAGTTGAATGAATAAATGTGGAAGATGAAAAGTTGGTTCTGTGAGTTTGAAATTCGACAGTAAATGGATGTTGGCTGGTGGCTGCACGTGTTCGAACTGTTTTGAAAGAGAGATAGAGGCCAATTCAGAAGAATGCCCATGGAAGTATCTGTAGAAGAGGCATGCAGCAGAAACAGTACGTCTATGAGAAAGCGAGTGGAGAGACTCTGTTAGAGATGAATCATTAATTAACCTAACTGCCCTCTTCTGAATGGAATCAAGAAGCCTGAGAGAGGTTTTGGGGGCACCACCCCAGATGTGGGAACAATATTCCATGGCAGGGCGGATTTGCGATTTATACAGAGTGAGCAGCTGTTTGGAAGAAAAGTAACGCCGAGAGCGAAAGAGAAAACCAAGTTTTTTAGATGCAGAGGAAGCAATATTTGTAATGTGCTTGTGCCAAGAGAGATTAGAAGTCAGGGTAATCCCCAAAAGAGATATATCATTTTGCCTAGAAATCGGAGTGTCACTAAAGATAAGCATAGGAACAGAAGAATCCTTTTTGCGAGATATAAGACAAGACTGAGTTTTAGAAGGGTTGAAATCAACTGAGTTGTCTTTGTCCCACTGGAGAATTACCTGAAGATCGGCATTTAAGGAATTGGCAGCAGATTTTCAAGAACTTGAAGCTAATTTAGCAGGACAAGGTTTCTCAAAATGGAAAGTTGAATGCAATGTGCTATCATCGGCAAAACTATGGATAGGATTTCCAGTCAATGGAAGGAGGTCATTGATATACAAGAGGAAAAGAGTGAGGGAAAGAACTGAACCTTGGGGGACACCGGCATTAGTGGAGAAGTTAGAAGACAGAGAGCCATCTACCATCACCCTCAGTGAGCGATCAGAGAGAAAACTGGATAACCAATTACTAAAAACAGTTGGCAAACCATAAGATGGAAGCTTGTTTAGAAGACCTTTATGCCAAACATGATCAAAAGCCTTTGAGATGTCAAGAGCAACTACTTGAGCAACTACCTTTCCATTGAATTAGCCCATAAATGGGTAACATAAGCCAGAATATCACCAGTGGATCGACACTGACGGAATCCATACTGGCGATCGTTGATCAGACGGAAGGTTTCTAGGTAGTTTAAGAGTTGGCGGTTAATTGATTTCTCC
The DNA here is from genome assembly GCF_048544385.1 of Mastigoproctus giganteus. Classification (NCBI taxonomy): domain Eukaryota; kingdom Metazoa; phylum Arthropoda; class Arachnida; order Uropygi; family Thelyphonidae; genus Mastigoproctus; species Mastigoproctus giganteus. Next base: position 229,613,626 of record NC_143582.1, on the reverse strand, counting down.
ATTACTTTAGAAAGAGTAGAAGTAATTGCAATGGGACGATAATTGGATGGGAGGGATTTGTCACCCTTTTTAGGAACTGACTGGATATGAGCAAATTTCCAAGCAGAAGGAAAAACACCTTTGGAATACGAAAGTGAAAAAAGGCGGCAAAGAATAGGAGCAAGTTCAGGAGCACAGGTTTTAAGAACAAGTGGAGAAATACCATCAGGACCTGGAGCTTTCTTAGCATCAAGATTCATCAAAATCCTTCTGATATCCTTTTGACGGAAGACCACAGGAGGCATTGAATGGAGCGTGTTAGGAATGGTGGGAGGTGTTTTACCAAGATCATTAATACATGAGCTGGAAGAAAAATGGGATGCTAGCAGGTCAGCTTTATCCTTGGCTGAAGTGACAACAGAACCATCTGGTTTGGACAGAGGTGGGAGCAGAGATGGGCAAAAGTTGCGGCCAATAGCTTTGGCAAGAGACCAGAATGCTCGGCTACCATTAGGGCAAGAAGCAAGTTTTCTACTCTTAGCCTGTTCAAACTCTAGTTTGGACTGATTAATAACTGCTTTACAATTGTTGCAAGCGGCACCTCCGTAGCCAGGTGGGAAGGAGCAGCAGTGCATAGCACACCCTTCTTGATTAGACCGGGGTTCGAGCCCGTCACCACCAAATACGGAGAATGCGGAAAGGTCAGGGAATGACCACCGCATATCCCAGAGCAGTATGGACTTAGTTGTTAATGCTCCTAAAAACCAAATAACAAACAACAACAACAATTGTTGCAAGCTTTGGTGTAGGCAGAAAATGAAACTGAAGAATTAGAAACAAGCCAATTACAATATGCAACATTCTTCTCTTGGACAGCCTTAGCACATTTATTGGAAAACCAAGGTTTAGATAAAGGACGAGATTTTAAAGTGGAGTGTGGGATAAAGGATTCCATTCCTGCAAGAATAATTTCACTGACATGATCTGAGCAAACGTTGACATCAGAAGTTTTGAAACAGTAATCAGACCAAGGAAAAGGAGAAAAGAAGTCTCGCAGGTCATCCCATTTTGCATTCTTGTAATGCCAAACAATACGAGGTTGGGAATAGCCATGAGATAAAGGTTCCATTGGAGAAGAGACAATCACCAAGTTGTGATCTGAAGTGCCTAAAGGACCTCTCACTTCAACCTTGTACTTAGAAGGGTTGTTTGTGAGAAAAAGATCAAGCGTATTGGCTGTATGATTAGGATTGTCCGGTATTCTTGTAGGTAAATGAACAATATACCTTCATCAATTTCTTTCATAAATACACAAAACAACAATGGGCTCAACATGGAACCCTGGAGAACTCCACTAATAACATTTGTTCACAAAGAGCAGTGTCCATTGATTACCACTCTCTGTCGTCTCCCACTCAACCATCCCTTTATCCATTGTAGCAACTTACCCTTAATGCCATACCTCTCCAATTTGTACAGCAGTCTTCCATGTGCAACAGTATCAAAAGCTTTCCTGAAATCCAAGTACATGGATTTTTTCCTGAAATCCAAGTATCAAAATTATTTTTGGCATTCAGTTCCTTTGTGACCACATCATAGTATCCGAGCAAATTGGTCAGACAAGACCTCCCTCTAACAAACCCCATGCTGTGTCTTAACTATTACTGCAGTCTTGTCTAGATGATCCTGCAATGCTTCTATAAACAGTGATTCCATTATTTTCCCCGGAACACAAATTAAACTAACAGGGCTGTAGTTATTTGTGTCACCTTTTGAACTCCCTTTGTGAATTGGTGATACATTTGCACACCTGCAGTCCATGGGGACATCCCATGAGTCCAAGGAAGCTCTCATAATTATGGCTAAGGGTTTGCTTACTTCCTTTGCTGCCTCCTTTAATATAACTGGATAGATCCCATCCACCCCAGGTGCCTTCCTTATGTTTAACTTCAACAATTTCTCCTCCACTTTGCTCTCAGTTATTACAAAATCACTTAGCTCCCTGTTAGTGGTTGATAAACTTATGGCACTCCCTTCATTGAATGACTCCTCGTGTGTGAATGTAAATGCAAAATACTCATTCCGTTTATCTGCTATCTGAGCATGATCATCAGTAGTTAACCCATTTATGTTAAGTGGTCCAATCTGATTCATCCCTTCCCTTCTTGAGTTTACATAAGTAAAGAACTCTTTGCTGTTTTTATTTGCATCCTTTAACAAAGATTTCTTGTAATCTGCCTACACATACACCCAGAAGATACAAGTTTCAGATTAAAAAAAAAAAAAAAAAAAATCAGATTAAAACAAATCATATCCCTAAAAGCTACAGACTGCTTGTTAACAGGAGAGATTGTTTCCACTTGGATGGGATACACTTAAATAGAAAGGGTGCAGGAATATTTGCTGCTCTCAAGGTGATGTTAGGTGGGTCGGAAAACTGTTAGCTTGGGGGAATTCACAGACTAATAGATTAACAGTAGCCGCAGGCAGTGGTGGAAATGATTTTTTCACTTCTTCTATTGGAATGAGCAGCAGCCCGGAAAACAAGAAGCTGGGGATTTCAAGAACTGCTGGGAGTCATGAACCAAGTAAATACATGGGCTGTGTTAGAGTAACTAAGAGTAAGAACAGGTGCATGTATACTTGCATGAACACCAATGATAGGAGTATAGTAAATAAATTTGATGAGCTTGAAGTGCTAGTCAAGACATCAAATGCAGATATTGTTGGGATATCAGAGACATTGTCACACAGACATAAGGAATGCAGAATTGGAATTTGGGGAGTACAGTGTGTACAAAAAGGATAGGAAGGGGAGAAGGGGTTATGCTGTTAGTTAAGAAACACATAAAATCTAATGAAGTGCTTCCAGTTGACATATATGGACAGTGCAATGTTGAGTCAGTTTGGAGTGACATAAGCACTGGGAAAGCAAAAATGACGGTAGGAGTTTGTTTTAGGCCTAATGACTCTGTTAAGTACAATGAAGAATTATACAGAGAAATAGAGAGGGCTAGTAAATCAGTGTGTCTTATAATGGGGGATTTTAAATTCCCAGATATAGAGGCGCCTCCGTAGCCAGGTGGGCAGAAGCAGCAGTGCATAGCACATGCTTCTTGATTAGACTGGGGGTCGAGCCCGTGACCACCAAATACGGAGGATGTGGAAAGGTCAGGGAATGACCACCACATATCCCCGGAGCAATATGGCCTTAGTTGCTAATGCTCCTAAAAACCAAATAACAACAACCCAGATATAGACTGGAACTTGTGGGTTGGTTACGCGCACACTAGCAAGGCTTTTATGAATTTATTGGACGATTGTTTTCTGCAGCAGCATGTTAGACAGGCAACAAGAGGGAGTAATACCCTTGATGTGATTATCAGCAGTGATTATTCGTGCATTAAGAATTTGCAGATTAGTGAACCACTAGGAGGCAGTGTACTGTAAGGAGGCAGTACTGTAGGGTCACAGTACTCCACACTCTAATATTTAACCCCAGGGGCTCCCATCTGGTGAGTATGGGCTTGGCACACCCAGGGTCCTCAGCTGGATATCATCATTCTTCTCTTTCTTGGTGATTCCCTTCTACCTCTCTCTCTCTCTCTCTCTCTCTCTCTCTCTCTCTCTCTCTCTCTCTCTCTCTCTCTCTCTCTCACAGGGTATTTCAGAAATTTTTTTTTGGCTGGTGCAGCATAAGCCTCAGGCTTCCTTGCACCACATGGCTAATAATAATATTAATAATAATAAATTTCATCAGAAAAGCAGGCAAACTAGAAAATAGCTTACAGAAAATACACAGATGCCTCATATCCTTAGTTGTTTTGGTGAAAAGTAAACAATTCTGAAGACTTAGTGTGCTTTTGTTACAAAAACTGTTGCAACATTGACACGTCATCAGATAGTGTGTAGACGAATTTCAGATAGTTGCTAACATAGATAATGCTGCATAAACTAGTTGACGTCATACAACATTGCTAATGGTCATGAGTCTGTCATTCACAGTCACCGAGGTGAGAATTCTGTACAGCTAACTGCAATTAATGATGCCGAAATTTACAGCTGAATATTGTATGAAACGGGTGGAAAGTCTGCTTTTCACATAAGATCCATTTACTTCAGGAAATGCAGCTGACTGATATTTCAGCACACAAAGGGCACTCATGTGTCTGGTATAATGTTACAGTCAGGAACATCTGCGAACCCTTCTTTGAGGATGATGGGGAGGGGGGGAACACTCACCGTAAAAGACAACCATTGCCATGAAATGTTCTGTGCATTTGCTGCTTCCCCTACTACACAGAACATGATGCCAGCAAGAGATTTCAGTATGGTAGGTGCTACCTGCCATACTGAAAATGTGACCCTCCATCAGTTTTGCGAACATTTCTTCTGATGGCTGATCTCATGATATGGAAGTGTCAATAGCCTCCTCTGACTTTACCACTTCTGATTCTCTTTGAGCTTCTTAAAAGAATTAGTATATGCCACTAGCCCATGACTGACAGCACATTCAACACATCAGGTGTGATATCACCTGACATGGAAAGAGTAATGCAAGATGTGATTCATGCATTACTCTACATAAGCAGATGTGATTTTACTAGTATTTGGATGGTAAAATTTTTTTTTTTTTTCTAAGAAACTACAGTTATGGTGTGTCAGCTCTCAAGAAGTTTGAATGAACTTATGCAGTTAAGTACAAATCTATCCCAGATAAAGGTGATTATGATTAATATCTTACTGAAAATCACCATGTAAAGCAAAAATGTGTATCTAAGAAATAATTTTCCTGTACAAAGTAATATTGACATTCCCAATTATTAACATGATGCATCATGTCAGAGGAATTAATATCAGCCAAGAAAAAAAAAAAAAAAAAAAAAAAAGCACTTAGTTTCTCCATTCCTTCCAATAATTTGTCCACACCATTCACTTTGATCTGTGCTCTTTCTTGAATGACATACATAAGGGGAGATAAATTGAAAAAGAATGGTTGCAGGATAGATGAGTAAAAATTGGCTTTCAATCATAGAGTAATTGATTGCTGGAGCAAACTCCCATATTATTAGCATTAGTAGAGGCATATGATGCAAGAAAGGAAGCTTATATAGCATCAACCAAACCGCCCTTCCCATCTCACCCATCCATTTACTCCAAATGTTTTCTAGTTCTGCCTTGAACTTATTTACGTTGCTGACCTCCACTACAACATATGGAAGTTTGTTCCAACTATCAACCACCTGCTGGCTTAAAGGCTTATGTTGTAGAATTGGGTAGTGTGAATAAATTAAGGAAAAAATTACACAAATTATTAGAGGTGATTAAAAGATTTTATTTTTTTGCTGATACTATATAGCTTTCTTAACATTTTCCTTAACACTAATAATGATTTCACTTAAAAACTGTCATTTCACAAATCAGTAAGGTCTGGTAAAAATATTTTGGAAGAGTTATTTCAGGCAAATGTTACCAATTGACTGCTGTCATACTTTTAGGTATAACTCTCTGCATATAGTCTTGAATCCATAAAAAATTATATCTATTAAAAAAACAGTTACACTAACTTAAAAATTTTCATCTGCCAAATTGGCTCCTGCCATTCTTCTAGTGTTTTAAGTCCTAATGGCAGATTGATTAACAATCTGCATTAACTCAGAATGTCTGACATAATTTTTAGGAACAGTTATGCCCAACATTATTATTCCTAAGAATACAATTTGTATATGTTCAAAAATTCCTGTCTCAAAAATCACCTAACTTAAGGGATACCTGAATGTAGTAGATTGTGAAATCATCTCTACAGGTTGCCTTTTAAGGAACTTGGATTGGTTAAAAGTTTTTTTTTTTTTTTTGTTTTTTTTCTCCCTTGAAGGCTGCCTTTCAGGGAAAGGAAAACTTGAATTTTCCATTAGGTGGTATATAAAAATGCCAGTAGAATTAGTTCAGTTAGATAATTATGAATAATTTGGGGTACCTAGGAAATTGTATTTTATACATATATAGTGTAATTTTTAATATAAGTTAGATGTTAGTCATTTTATTTATCATTGGATTTCTCTTTATGTTTACTGCCTTTATATTAAATTTTTGTCTTATTCTCTTTAATTGTATGATCTATTTTATAGTGCGAAATAGATGGAGAGGATTTGGCATCCAGAACAACCGCAGGGACTTCAAATCTGGAAGAGGTGGGTTTAAACGGCCATTTAATTCCCGTGGTATTAGTAATGAGCAAGATAAAAGAAACAGAGGAAATATGAGCAATTATGGTTCTCTTGGTAAAAGCAGATTTGGTAATAAAGGTGGATATGGTGTAGGTTCAGTTTATCCCTCTGTCCCCGCTGCTGCCCCCACCACCACCACTACCACCACCACCACAACCCCTCTTACCCCCAGTATCAACAATAGCAATAACAGCAGCAGCAGTGTTAGCAGCTTTGGAAACGTTGGTAAATTTCAGTATAATGGTTACAGCAGCAATAATGCACAGAACTTTAGAAATCAGAATGCCTATCAAGCTTCTGTGTACAAGCAGAATTTTGCCTTTCCTGGTCCATCTAATAACTATGGAGCTCCAGCTATGCCTAGCACTGCAAGTAATTTTGTTGCAACTAATTATTTTCAACAACCTGGTCCTAATTAATAGCAGTCTATAAAATTTTGATCATTAATTTTGTTTGCAATAAACGTGTTTTCAAATGTAATGTATTTATATTTTAAATGTTTTCTTTAAAAAGAAAAAAAACAAGTGCTAATATGCACTTCAGTTTATCATTCCACTGTGAATGTGACATTTTCCTCACATCATTTTTGTGTTTATTTTCTGAACTAATTATAGTGTAAAGTTAGCTTTAATATGTTAAGTGTTATATAATAAATAATGAACATTAATACTGGTTGGTATTATTTTGTATAATCTGTACACTTCTTTCAATAAAGGTGAACTCTTCAGAATGAGCCAGTTGAATAACCTGGTAATAAATGCAGGAACAACTAATTTCTAATGAAACACTATATTACTAATTTAAATCAGTGTTTCATAAGTGTTTCATTACATAATCTATGGATAATGGCTATTCCTAAATTATACTACACTGCATTTTGCTGAAACATAATTTATACAGTTAATTAATGGTTAATCTTTACAAGCAGGTACCCTTTCTATGGATCTTTGTGACAAGCAATGATAGACAAGTGTAGCTCCTCCCACTTGCTGCTGATAACCGGTGGTTTGCGTTACGGTGAATGCCATCTTTCCACTGATTAAAACCTGCAAAATTGCATTAGAGTATACAGAAATAGATAGGTGGGGTACCCTCTTCTAAAGATTCTGACGCAAAGTAATGCAGAGTGAGTGAATGCCATCTTGGCACCAGTTTAAAATCAAAGAGGGGGAAACAAGTTCCCCCCCCTCCTCGATGCTGGTTTTAAATCGGGGAGCAAGTACTCCTCCCCTAGGTGCTGGTTAGAAATCAGGAAAATAGTTTGAAATTGCTTTCTGATTTTAAATCAACACCAATAGGGAAGGAGATTAATTTTCCAATTTTAAACCAGCACCAAGATGCCATTCACTCTCTTTCTGCATTCATTTGCCTCTTTAGAATTTTTAGAAAAGGATACTCCGTGCTTCCTTATACTGTAATGCATTCCTGCCAAGTCGCAGTCTCGTGTGTGTAGAAAACAATACCTGTATTGTCTCTTGATTGCTTGCTTGCTGCCGAGATCCGAGGGAAAGCACTGGCATAGTGACATAGATGTTATGTAACCAACTTGCAAGCAAGGCAGCCTAGTAGTCTGTTCTCTTGGCATACACGTAATGTGATAGTCACGACATCTCGTGTTAGGAGGCACCACACTTGCAAGCAGCGTGGCAGAGCAATAAGTGGTAGGAGCTGCACTTGTCTATCATTGCTTGTCACAAAGATCCTTGAAAGGAACATTCATTTATAGTTATTAATTACTTAAAATTAAATACTCCAAAGATGTTGGAACACACATTAGCATTAGTAGAGGCATATAATGCAAGGAAGCAAGCTTATACAGCATCAGCCAAAAAAAGAAAAAATCTTCCCATTTTACCCATCCATTCGCTTCAAATGTTTTAGTTCTGCCTTGAATTTATTTAAGCTGTCAACTTCTACAACTACAGATGGAAGTTTGTTCCAGCAACCAATCACATGCTGGCTAAAGGCAAATTTCCACACATCTATTCTACAATTGTCTTTCCTCAATTTCAATTTATGTCCACTCAGGTGAGTAATCTGAGCAGGAGGAAGAATCCCATGCAAATTCCGAGTATTCAATAGAAATTGATTTACCACCTTACAGAGCCGCACGTTATGCAAATTATTCATGCCTATAAAAACTCAGGTTGTGACCACATCACTTCATTCCCGTTTTTCAGCTTTCTGAGCGAGATAGCCACAGCTCCAGTATTCAGGGCATTCACAGGAGGAGGTGGCACATGGGCTTAATGTGTCACCCAGTGTCGTTTTGGCACGATGGAAGCAGTTTCGGGAGACAGGAACCATTAAAAGAATAGTTGGCCAAGGTCGCCCGAGGGCTACCTCAATCAGAAAAAAACCGTCTGGCTCGAACAGCAAGAAGGAATCTTACAATGTCCTGTAATTGAATGTAGGTTGCTACAGCCACAAGTGAAAACATTTTCGACCTAACTGAATTAAGAAGGCTCAATTCAAGTGTACTATGCAAGGAAGCCAGTGGTTTGTTATTGCCCTACCTGTGGTGGGAGAGGAAGTTTGCCATTTCCAGGGCAAAAATTATATTAGGGATATCTGTAATTTAATACATTAACCCGTATTTGTGTCTGTAAATTGCATGTGTTCTCTGGTTGATTTGCCTGTTTTGCTGGACAAAAAAACCCCAGTTTCTTGGGGAAAAAAACCTTGATATCTATGCTTGAGAGTGACTAACTCATCCACTAAGTGAAAAAAGCCCACTAAAGTTCCTTGCGTCATCGATGAGATTCAAACTCTGACCTTTACCACCCTGTGGGAGGGAGGACAGTGACGATACCATTATGCTACCCATGCAGACACCGGTTCCAGCGCATACAAAGACAGTAGACACATCTCGTGGTGTAGATGGTCACCAGACATGCTTTCCAGGTGATCGCCTTCCCGGTGACAAAGAGCCCATAAACAATTAAACAACAGAACAACACATACTCTACACAAACAGAACACTACATTTCCAGTCATTTTACAGAGGTCGGTGTAATCACAGAATAATATGGCGAAGTTCAACAAAGGTTCATGGACCCGCTGTACAGAAGATACTATACATGTCTACATACATTAGCAATAGCATTAGTAGAGGAATATACAGGCAGGCAGGCAGGCAGTTCTCGCTTTACGAGTTCCCAGGTTTTTCGAGTTGCTTACCCAAGTGTCAAAAAAATAGAAAATATCAACATTAATTGCAACAAATGAATGTTAAACATAAATACTGTACCGCATTCCAAACCACGTGCGTAGCTATACAATACAGTGCACTCCACCTTACGATATTAATCAGTTCCAGAGACACCATCGTATCTTTAAAATACCGTAATGTGAACCCAATAACACATTGTTTTTTGGTAATTAGTTTCAAGATCTCGGAAGTTGAAATTTTTGCTGTATAACTTAGCTATTTATCTCTAAAATGTCATTTTTAAGATCACGAGTGTGACCTTAAGGCCATATAAAGAGTGAGCGTGGTTTGTAAATTGTATTAGTTATTACCAATTAAAATGCGCTATACTTTCATGGTTATATGTTCTATTATAAGAATTAATTTTGAATGCCTTTATGATATTTTTCTAAAGCATTTCTGGAGGTCACTACCATAAATCAATAAAAACAATTTGCACTTTCTGGTTTATTGGCAATTTCTGGTTACAAGCAATTATAAACGGTTAGTAAACTATCTTGCTTTTGCGAAAATACCGATAGCTGGAATTGTGGGTTTTTTACGAAATGTGATTACCCTTTACTGAAATATTCAATCGCATAAAAAACAAATTTTCAGAATCGCCTCTTCATTCCTTTTTTTAAGCTTCATGAACTTGTTACTCCACGCGAATTGCGTTAGTTGCAATTTGTGTGTGCCATTAAAAAATTTTTATACATGCAATCGTGAAATTTATAATTAAAAGATTATCTTGAAGACAAATGCCTCTTGAAATATTTCTGAAGACGACAACTCCTTGTGCAACGAACCAACGCATGCCAAGCCAATAATGAGGGGTCAACGAGTGTGCATTTAGACGATGATGATGAAAAAGAAAAAACATTCTTTTAATATTCGTAAGTCGTAAATAATTTCTCCATTGTTATAATTTTCTTGATTTTACAGGCTACATTTTCATTTCTTCAATAAATCAATCATTGTTTAAACATAAACTAATTAGCTAACTGATTTCATTGTTGAGAACATAACCTCTATTTTTAACCTTATGTCTTTGGGAAATAAATTCCCACTTCACGAGTGCGTGCTAGGAACGAATTAACTCGTAAAGTCTAGAACTCCCTGTAATGCAAAAATGCAAGCCTACAGAATCACCCAAAAAAAATCCAGTTTGAAACATCCTTTCGGTCTAAAAGTTGTTCCAGTTCTTCCTTGAATTTAAGCTATCAAATTCCACAAGGACATATGGAAGTTTGTTCCAGCAAATACCTATCCACTTGCTAAAGACAAATTTCCTCACATGTATTCTACAACTGTCTTTCCTCAATTTATGCCCATTCAGGTTTGTAATCTGAGCAAGCCTCCAATTAGTATTGAGCCTGCTCAGCCCATTCAGGTCCTTATTCACTTTAATCAGATCACCTTATCGGTGCCTAGTCTCCAGATGCTACAATTTGCAAAATTTAAGCCTTTCTTTGTAAGAGCACCCTTCTGTTCTCACCAGTCTTGTTGCCTTTCTCTGTACTCGTTCTAGCAACTTGACATCCTTCATAAAATAAGGCCTCCAGACCCGAATGCAGTACTCAAAGCGTGGCCTGGCCATTGCCTTATATAAAGGCATAATCGCCGCCTCCTCCCTAGTAGCAAAATTCGTGTATATCATTGACAACACCCCATGAGCTACTCTTGGAGCCTGTCTGAGCTGCCCAGAAAACTTCACATCTGACTGCACAATTACCAGCAGGTCTTTTTCATTTCCCACTACCCTGAGTGTTTCAATAATAATTGATTCTGTTTGTGACTAATAGCATATTTATATTAACATTGCCGTAAACTATGCTTTTTATGGATAACATTTTAAAGTTCTATGTTGTATCATGGGTAACTTAAGTTGTGCTGCGAAGAGAAAAAGGTTGCGGGACACTTCTCTAGAATAACAACAGGTTACCACATTCACTTCCTGCTACACCTATGATTTATTCTATTATTAATTCCCTTATATTTTTTCTTTCTTCTTTTCCCCTTCAGTACCCTTACATTTCATGGTGATTAACCTATCTATAATCTAACCCAAATTAATAAACTAGCTGGAAAAATGCAAACTTGGGGCTGATTTTAAAAAATCCTACCAAGAAACCAAATAGGCTAGATTCCTCTAGGCCAGTTTTTCTGCTCTCCACTGTGAGCAAACGGTTCAAGAGACTCCTACACATGGGAATCTATAGTACTACAACTCAGCAAACGTCGCCTCTATCAGCCAATATGGTTTCACACCAGGCTCGTCAACAGTACATGCACTCCAAAACCTTATCCAAGCAGCAAAACAGTGTTCCAAGAAATACTTCCTAGTGCTTTTCATTGACTTTCCCGTGGTTGTCGACTTCCTTTTGTGGCAGCGCATCGTCGGCAGACTCCTGGAGGCAGGCCTAACGATTACAACACCATAAGATCATACCTACAGGACGGAAAAGTGGAAGTTATAAGACCCTATCAGAAAATAGTTCCTTTCAAGGACCTAGGAGAGGTTAACAGTCAGGCGTTTGAAGATGACCTCATCCTCAAGGGCTGCCTTGGAAATCCAGACAAATAGGGTGCTGGAAAAGCTACTGGAATGGACAAAGCTGCACTTATTGATAATTTCGCTGACAAAGATTGGCTCAATTCCTATTAAAAGGGACACTAGACCCTCGTAGGCACACACAGTTAAAATTGAGGGCGTAACCATCAAGCTTAGCACGCAACTAAAGAATCTTGAAATCGTTTTAGACTCAAACTTATCTTTCAAGCAACATCTCTACCGTAAGAAGAAACTCAAATACACAGCCATGATTGCAAGAATCAATAGAAAGGTTTGGGAACTAAAGCAAAGAACTTTGGCACTCGGGTATAAAGCGATTTTCATCTCAGCAACAAACTATGGCTCGCCGGTATGGTTTACCCAGGCAGTTACAGCCATTAACAAAATAATTCTTCACACCATCCGCAGAAATATTCTGCTAACTATAACTCGTGCCTGCTGTATGGTGGGCACCCATGCCTTAGAAACCTTGGTGGGTGTGCCTCCCTTGATCTAGAGGTGGTGCATTGTGGGCTAATCTACATGCTATCTAGAGAAATCCAACCGACGTTCATAGAGTACACAGGAGTCTGCACGGGTAGCACAGTGGTATCGTCACCGTACTCCTCACACTGGGTGGAAATGGCCCGGGTTCGAATCCAGAAGATTACCCGAAGAATTTTAATGGGCTTTTTTCACTCCGTGGCTGAATTCGTCGGTCTCAGTCGTAGATAGTGAGGTTTCCCCCCAGAAACTAGGGTTTTTTCATTTAGCAAAACAGGCAAATCGACCAGAGAACACATGCAATTTACAGACAATAAATATGTGTAGATGTAATCAATTAAGGGTGGAGTCACCCTAATATTATAATTTGGTTTTGATACCCAACTGATCGGGTTAATAATCGGAAACAGGAAAAACTGCGGCTGGTGCTGCACCTGTGGCAGGCCTGGCAAGAGAGATAGCCCAACTCATGTAAAGAAGAAATCACAAGAATGACTTACCCAAACTTGAAGCAACTAAATAGAAAAGGCAATGAACAAACAGAAGGATTCCTATGGCGATCTAACACTGATGACGGATACGTCCGAAATCAACTGCGTGTCTGATGGACCAGAACTAACTACTCACAATGCGCCGAATAGTAGTACAACAATCCCCACCATAACAGAAATCGCAAATGGAATAACTGCAAATACAAGTGAAGGACAACAAATATCAACATGTGGAATATGTTGAAATCGACCTTCTAGTTCGACCCCCACCCAGAGTGTTGGGAACTGCATCCTTAATCCGAAATTCCATCATTTGGTAGAAGAATACTAATGATATTAAGAGTAGGAGACCAGCGGAATTATTTAACAAGTACAGGTCACTGTTGAAAAAAAGCCGTGAAGTAGGGTTGAATTTGAAAGTGTCTGCAATTCTGCCCAGACACGATAGGAGGGAGTATATGATGAGAGCCTTGTCGATCAATTCGGCCCTGGAAAGATTGTGCAAGGCTCAAGGGGTAGCATTTTTTCAGCCTGGAATGTACTTGTTAACAGGAAAGATTGCTTCTACAGGGATGGGATACACTTAAATAGAAAGGGTGCAAGAATATTTGCTGATGCTATCGAGGCAGTGTTAGGTGGGTCGGAAAACTGCTAGCTTGGGGGGAGACAAAGACTAATGGATTAACAGTGGCCACTGGCAGAGGTGAAAGAGATTCTTGCACTGCTTCTATTGGAATGAGCAGAAGCCTGAAAAACAAGATGCAGGATATTTCAGAGACTGCTGGAAATCATTGCGGTACAAGTAAACACATGGGTTGTGTTAGGGTAGCTAAGAATAGAAAAGGGTAGCTAAGAATGCATGTATACTTGCGTGTACACCAATGCTAGGAGTTAAGTAAATAAATTTGATGAATTTGAGGTATTACTCAAAACATCAAAGGCAGATATTGTTGGGATATCAGTGACGTGGTGTCACACAAATATAAGGAATGCAGAACTGGAATTTGGGGAGTACAACGTCTACAGAAAGGATAGACAGGATAGGAAGGGCGGAGGGGTTATGCTATTAGTTAAAAACACATAAAATCCAAGGAAGTGAAGCCAGTCGACATCGACGGACAGGGCAGTGTCGAGTCAGTTTGGTGTGACATAAGCATAGGTAAATCAAAATTGAGAGTAGGAATGTGCTATAGGCCTAATGACTCTGATGAGTATAATAAGATACTGTACAGGGAAATAGAATGGGCCAGTAAATCAGAGAGTCTTATAATGGGGGATTTTAATTTCCCAGATATTGACTGGAATTTGTGGGTTGGTCACTCACACACTAGCAAGGCTTTTGTGGATTTATTGGATGATTGTTTTCTACACCAGCATGTTCGGGAGTCAACTAGAGGGAGTAATACTCTTGATCTGATTATCAGTAGTGATTCTTCATGCATTAAGAATCTGCAGATAAAGGAACCACTGGGTGGCAGTGATAACAGTGTGCTGAAGTGGGATTTACTCAAGGAGGTAACTACCATCAGAGGTAAAGGGAAGGATTTTTGCTTTCGTAAAGGCGACTATGATGGTCTGAGACAGTATTTAAATTCTATACAGTGGGACCAACTGATGATGTTACCAACAGCAAATTCAAAATGGGAAGCATTCAAGGAACTAATCTTGGAAGCTACCAGGCTTTACGTACCAACAAAGAAATATTGTTCAAGGTTCAGGCCTAAAAGGTTGTCAGATGAACTAATGAGACATATGACAGAGAAGAAAAATGCATGGGATACATACAAATTAATGGGTGACATGGAAGCCTATGATAGATATAAGTTGGTCTCTAACCAATTCACAAAGGAGATTAGGTAGGCAAAGGCAGATTATGAGAAATCCTTGGCAAAGGATGCAAAGAAAAACAGAAAAGAGTTCTTTACCTATTTAAACTCAAGAAGGAAAGGGATGAATCAGATTGGTCCACTGGATGTTGATGGTTCAACAGTTGAGGATCCAGCTCAGGTGGCTAACAATCTAAACGAGTATTTTGCATCTACATTCACACATGAGGAGTTATTCAGGAAGGGGAATGTCGTAGGTGAAGTAAACATTGGCAGTGAGCTAGATGATTTTCTAATAACTGAGAGGAAAGTGGAGGAGAAATTGTTGAGGATAACATAAAAAAGGCACCAGTGGTGGATGGGATCTATCCAGTTATATTAAAGGAGGCAGCAAAGGAAGTAACCAAACCCCTAGCCATAATTAGGAGAGCTTCTTTGGACTCAGGGGAGGTACCCATGGACTGGAGATGTGCAAATGTAATCCCAATTCACAAAGGAGGATCAAAGGCTGACACAAGTAATTATAGACCTGTTAGTTTAACTTCGGTTCCAGGAAAATTAATGGACGCACTGGTTAAAGAAGCACTGCAGGATCATCTGGACAAGAATTCAGTTATAGCTCAGACACAGCATGGTTTTGTTAAGGGCAGGTCTTGCCTGACCAATTTGATTGGATACTATGATGTAGTCACAAAAGAACTGGATGCAGGGAATGACTTTGATATTATATATTTGGATCTTAGAAAGGCTTTTGATACTGTTGCGCATGGAAGACTGCTGCACAAATTGGAGAAGTGTGGCAATGGAAGCAAATTGCTGCTATGGATAAAGGGATGGTTGAGTAGCAGAAGACAGTGAGTGGTAATCAATGGACACTGCTCAACGTGGACTAATGTTATTAGTGGAGTTCCTCAGGGTTCAGTGTTGGGTCCATTGTTGTTTTCTGTATTTATAAATGATATTGATGATGGTGTATCAGGCTTAATGTCCAAGTTTGCAGACGATACAAAGGTTGGCAAGGTTGTTAAGGACACTACCGATACTATGCTGCTGAAACAGGATCTGGAAAGGCTGAGAGGTGGCAAATGAAGTTTAACATTGACAAATGTAAAGTACTACATAGGGGAAACAGTAACCCCAGATCAACGTATCAACTCTGTGGTACTACGCTGACAGTGGTAGAGAATGAAAAGGACCTGGGGGTAATTGTGCAAGCAGATATGAAGTTCTCTGAGCAGTGCAGACGAGCCTCAAGAGTAGCTCATGGTGTCTTGTCAATGATATACAGGAATTTTTTTAGCAGGGACAGGGATGTGATTATTCCCTTGTATAAGGCATTGGTCAGGCCACACCTTGAGTACTGTATACAGGTCTGGAGGCCTCATTTCAAGAAGGATGTAGAGCTGCTGGAACGAGTACAGAGAAGGGCAACAAGATTAGTGAAGAACAAAGGGTTGCTCTTACGAAGAAAGGCTTAAGTTTTGCAAATTACAGAGCCTGGAGACTAGGCATCGGCGAGGTGATCTGATAGAGGTGTATAAGGCTTTGAATGGCTTGAGCATGCTCAATGCCGATGGGATTCTTCCTCTTGCTCAGAATAATCACCTGAGAGGGCATAAATTCAAATTGAGGAAGGGCGGATGTCGGATAGATGTGCGGAAATTTGCCTTTAGCCACCGGGCAGTTGGTTTGTGGAATAGACTTCCATCGCTTGTTGTTGAAGTTCATAGCCTAAACAAATTTAAGGCTCAGCTGGACAGGTATTTCGAATGAATGGAGGGGTGAAATGGGAGTAGCGGTTGTTTTTTTTTTTTTTTCCTTTTTTTTTTTTTTTTTTTTGGCTGATGCTGAATAAGCTGGTTTTCTTGCATCATATGCCTCTACTAATGCTAATGCTAATACAAACTCCTTCCCTAGTACAAGCTACTGTTTGTTTACTCTCAGTTCATGTTGTATTACTTGTTATTCTCGTCCATTTTTTGATCCAGCTCAGGTGGCTAACAAACTAAATTAGTATTTTGCACCTACATTCACACATAAGAAGTTATTCAGGGAGGGGAATGCCAGATGTGAACTAATCTCTGGCACTGAGCTAGATGATTTTGTTATAACTAAGAGGTAAGCGGAGGAGAAATTGTTGAAGATAAACATAAAGGCATCTCCGGTGGATGGGATCTAGCATTAGCATTAGAAAAAGCATATGATGCAAGAAAGCAAGCTTATATAGCATCAACCAAAAAAAAAAAAAAAAAAAAACCTTTATTTCACCCATCCACTCAGTCCAAATATTTGCCAAAAAAGTTCATATATATATAATCTTTATTGTATACAAACATGGTATATACAATAGACCCTTCACAGCAGCAATGCCAGGGGTTTTACATTGGTTGGTGGACAATAGCCTTGGGGGGAAGGGGGCCCACATCGAAGTTCGGGCTCATCCCCCAGAGCCAACAATAAAATGGAATCACTTTTGACAGTATTTACAATGAAATAATAAAGATATTCATATTTAAATTATGTTATTTATATTCATAAAGATATTGTTGACTTTATTTACAACACATTCATAAAGACATCGTGCTTTCAACATTATTTACAATATATTGGGCATTATTATGCTGCCCTTATCAATGTGCTCTTAAGGATCTGTCTTCGGAACCTCCGATCCTTCACAAACCTACAGAGGTTGCCGTCAATTGAAACGATTGTGGGGAGCATCTCCCTGGGGAGAAAGCGGTCACTGAGCGATAGTCTGTTATAGTGAGTTGTGAGCGTGGGAGCTGACCTCAGTCCGGGTAGAGGGATCCTCCAGCCACACAGTTCCCAGATGCTTGGCTCCGAGACCATTCCGGTTGTCAGTTCTGCCTTGAACTTATTTAAGCAATCAACTTGTACAAGTTGATTGCTTAAATAAGTTTATTTAAGCAATTGAACTTATTTAAGCAATCAACTTGAACTTATTTAAGCAATCAACTTGTACAAGTTGATTGCTCTTAAGGATCTGTCTTCGGTACCTCCGATCCTTCACAAACCTACAGAGGTTGCCGTCAATTGAAACGATTGTGGGGAGCATCTCCCTGGGGAGAAAGCGATCACTGAGCGATAGTCTGTTATAGTGAGTTGTGAGCGTGGGAGCTGACCTCAGTCCGGGTAGAGGGATCCTCCAGCCACACAGTTCCCAGATGCTTGGCTCCGAGACCATTCCGGTTGTCAGTTCTGCCTTGAACTTATTTAAGCAATCAACTTGTACAAGTTGATTGCTTAAATAAGTTTATTTAAGCAATTGAACTTATTTAAGCAATCAACTTGAACTTATTTAAGCAATCAACTTGAACTTATTTAAGCAATCAACTTGTACAAGTTGATTGCTTAAATAAGTTCAAGGTGATTCAAGGAAATTTGTTCGAGCAATCAAACAATCGCTGGCTAAAGGTACGCTTCTGCACATCTATCCTACAACCGTCTTTCCACTGCCCTCTCAGGCGATTATTTGAGCAAGAAGAAGACTCCCATCAGCATTCAGCATGCTCAAACCATTCAAGGCTTTATACATCTCAATCAGATCAACTCAAATGTGCCTACTCTCCAGACACTGTAATTTGCAAAATTTACGCCTTTCTTCGTAAGAGCAACGATTTGTTCCATTCAATAATCTTGTCGCCCTTCTCTCTACTTGTTCCAACAGCTCTACACTCTTCTTAAAATGAAGCCTCCAGACCTGATTACAGTACTCAAGGTGTGGTCTGACCATTGCTTTATACAAGGGGATAATCATAAGCATTAGCATTACTAGAGGAATATGATGACAGACAGCAAACGTATGTAGCATCAGCCAAAAAAAAAAAAAAAAACTTCCACTTCACCCCTCCATTCGTTCGATATAACTTTCCAGCTGAGCGTTAAATTTATTTAGGCTATTAACTTCCACAACAAGGGATGGAAGTCTGTTCCACAAAACAATTACCCGCTGGCTAAAGGCAAATTTCCGCACATCTATCCTACATCTGTCTTTCCTCAATTTGAATTTATGCCCTTTCAGGTGATTATTCTGAGCAAGAGGCAGAATCCCATCATCATTCAGAATGCTCAAACCATTGAAGCCTTTATACGCCTCTATCAGATCACCTCGCTGGTGACTAGTCACCAGACACTGTAATTTGCAAAACATAAGCCTTTCTTCGTAAGAGCAAAACTTTGTTCCATTCACTAATCTTCTTGCCCTTCTCTGTACTCGTTCCAGCATCCCTATATCCTTCTTCAAATGAGGCCTCCAGACCTGTATAGAGTATTCAAGGTGTGGCCTAACCACTGCCTTATACAAGAGAATAATCACCTCCTTATCCCTGCTAGAAAAAGTCTTGTATATCGTTGAGAAGACACCATGAGCTACCCTTGCAGCCAGTCTGCACTGATCAGAGAACTTCATATCTGCCTGCACAATTACTCCCAGGTCCTTTTCATTCTCTATCACTGTCAGTGTAGTACCACAGAGTTGGTACGCTGCTCTGGGGTTGCTGATTCCCATATGTAGTACTTTACATTTGTCAATGTTAAACTTCATTTTCCACCTCACAACAATTGTGCTCAACCTTTCCAGATCCTGTTGCAGCAGCAGCATAGCGTCAGTAGTGTCTTTAACAACCCTGCCAACCTTTGTCTCGTCTGCAAACTTGAACATTAATATTATTTATAAATACAGAAAACAATAACGGAACCAACATTGAACCCTGAGGGACTCCACTAATAACATTAGTCCACGATGAGCAGTGTCCATTGATTACCACTCTCTGACTTCCCCCCCTCAACTTCCCCTTTATCCATAGCAGCAATTTGCCTTATTATCACCTCATTATCCCTGTTAATAAAATTCCTGTATAACATTTGACAAAACATAATGAGCTACTGTAGCAGACTGGCTGCACTGCTCAAAAAATATCATACCTGCCTGAACAATAACCCCCGGGTCCTTTTCATTTTCAACCACTATAAGTGTAGTACCACAGGTCTGTATATACATTACTCTGGGATTAATGCTTCCCATATTTAGTATTTCAATTTTAAACTTCATTTGCCACCTCTCAACCCATCTGCTCAACTTTTCTAAATCCTGTTGCAGCAGTGTACTCTCCTTAGTGTGATTAATAACCCAGCCAACCTTCGTATCATCTGCAAACTTGTACATTAAGCCCGATAAACCATCATCAATATTATTTATAAATACAGAAAACAACACTGTACCAAACACTGAACCCGGAGGGACTCCAATAATAACATTAGTCCACCAACAGCAGCGTCCATTGATTACCACTCCCTGTCTTCTCCCATTGCACCATCCCTTTATCCATAGCAGCAATTTGCCTCCAATGCCACTGCTCCAACTTCTGCAGAAGTCTTCCATGTGCAACAGTATCAAAGACCTTTCTAAGATCCAAATATATGATATCAAAGTTATTCTTTGCATCCAGTTCCTTTGTGAGACTACATCATAGTACCCAATCAGATTGGTAAGACAAGACTTCGAATTAAGAAACCCATGCTGTGTCCGAGCTATAACTGAAGTGTTGTCGAGATAATTCTGCATTGCTTCTTTAACCAGTGCTTTCACTAGTTTCCCTGGAACAGAAGTTAAAGTAACAGATCTGTAATTACCTGTGTCTCCCTTTGATCCTTCTTTGTGGATTAGGGTCACATTTGCACATCTCCAGTCCATGGGTTCGTCCCATGAGTCTAGAGAATCTGCCATAATTATGGCTAAGGATTTGTCTACTTCCTTTGCTGCCTCCTTTGATATAACTGGCTACATTCCATCCACCCAGGTGCCTTTCTTATGTTTCTCTTCAACAATTTCTCCTCCACTATAATCTCATTTATTACAAGATTATATAGCTGACTGCCAGAATTTAATACACCTCTGGCATTTCTATCGCTGACTAACTCCTCATGTGTGAATGTAGATGCAAATATTTATTTAGTTTGTTGGCTACCTGAGTAGGATCATCAACAGTTGAACCATCGATATCAGGTGGCCAATCTGATTCATCCCTTTCCTTCTACAGTTGACATAAGTAAAGAACTCTATGCTGTTTTCCTTTGCATCGTTTGCTAAAAATTTTTCGTAATCTGCCTTCGCCTGCCTAACCTCCTTTGTTAGGTTAGTTACAGACCACCTTATATCTTTCAAAGGGTTCCATGTCACCCTTTAATTCATAAAGAGGAATTATTCAGCGAGGCGAATGCAAGAGGTATATTCAACTCTGGCAGTAAGCTAGATAATCTTGTAATAACAGAGAGTAAAGTGGAGGCGAAATTGTTGAAGGTAAACACAAGAAAGGAACATGGGGTGGATGGGATCTATCCAGTTATATTAAAGGAGGCATCAAAGGAAGTAAGCAAACCCTTAGCCATTATGAGAACTTCCTTGGACTCACGGGAGGTACCCAAACACTGGAGATGTGCAAATGTGACCCAAATTCACAAAAGGAGGGTCAAAAGCTGACACAAGTAATTATAGACCTGTGAGTTTAACTTCTGTTCCAGGAAACTTAATGGAGGCCCTGCTTAAAGAAGCACTACAGGATCATCTAAACAAGACTTCAGTTATAGCTCGGACACAGCATGGTTTTGTTAAGGGAAAGTCTTGCCTGACCAATTTCATTGGATACTATGATTCAGTCACAAAAGAACTGGATGTAGGGATTAATTTTGATATTATATGCTTGGATCTTAGAAAGAGTTTTGATACTGTTGCACATGGAAGACTGCTGCACAAATTGGAGCAGTGGTATTGGAAGCAAATTGATGCTAGGGATAAACGGGTGGTTGAGAGGGAGAAGACAGAGAGTTGTAATCAATGGACACTGCTCATCGTGGACTAATGTTATTAGTGAAGTCCCTGAGAGTTCAGTGTTGGATCCATTATTGTTTTCTGTATTTATAAATAATATTCATGATGGTATATCAAGCTTAATGTCCAAGTTTGCAGACGATACAAATATTGGAACGGTTGTTAAGGACACTACTGACGCAATGCTGCTGCAACAGGAAAGGTTGAGCAGATAGGCTGAGAGGTGGGAAATGAAGTTTAACATTGACAAATGTAAATTACTACATATGGGAAACAGGAACCCCAGAGCAACGTATCAACTCTGTGGTACTACACCGACAGTGGTAGAGAATGAAAAGGACCTGGGG
Source organism: Mastigoproctus giganteus (assembly GCF_048544385.1). Classification (NCBI taxonomy): domain Eukaryota; kingdom Metazoa; phylum Arthropoda; class Arachnida; order Uropygi; family Thelyphonidae; genus Mastigoproctus; species Mastigoproctus giganteus. The sequence goes on along the minus strand of NC_143582.1, from coordinate 229,591,661 downwards.
GCAATTGTGAAGGGAGATATTAAGTTCTCTGAGCAGTGCAGACGGGCGCAAAGTGTAGCTCATGGTGTATTGTTAATGATATATAGGAAATTTTCTAGTAGGGATAAGGAGGTGATTATTCTTTTGTATAAGGCAATGGTGAGGCCACACCTTGAGTACTGTATACAAGTCTGGAGGCCTCATTTCAAGAAGGATGTAAAGCTGCCGGAACGAGTTCAGAGAAGTGCAACAAGATTAGCATTAGCATTAGTAGAGGCATATGATGCAAAAAAGCAAGCTTATGCAGCATGAGCCATAAAAAGAAAAAACCACTTCCAATTTACCCCTTCGGTCGTTCGAAATAACTGTCCCTCTGAGCCTTAAATTTATTTACGCTATCAACTTCCACGACAAGGGATGGAAGTCTGTTCCACCAACCAACAACCCACTGGCTAAAGACAAATTTCCGCACATCTATCTCACATCTGTGTTTCCTCAATTTGAATTTATGCCCTTTGAGCATTGAGCATGCTCAAACCATTCAAGGCTTTATACACCTCTATCAGATCACCTCGCTGGTGCCTAGTCTCCAGACACTGTAATTTCCAAAACTTAAGGCTTTCTTCGTAAGAGCAACCCTTTGTTCCATTCACTAATTTTGTTGCCCTTCTCTGAACTCGTACAAGCAGCTCTACATCCTTCTTAAAATGAGGCCTCCAGACCTGTATACAGAATAGTCACCTCCTTATCCTTGCTAGAAAACATTCTCTAAATCATTGACAAGACACCATGAGCAACTCTTGCAGCCCGCCTGCACTGCTCAGAGCACTTCATATCTCCCTGCACAATTGCCCCCAGGTCCTTTTCATTCTCTACCACTTTACCCCTTCGAGGTAAACGCCTCTTATTTTTTTACTACCACTGTCAGTGTAGTACCACAGAGTTAATACGTTGCTCTGGGACTGCTGATTCCCATATGTAGTACTTTACCTTTGTGAATGTTAAACTTCATTTTCCACCTGTCAGCATATCTGCTGAACCTTTCCAGATCCTGTTGCAGCAGCATACTGTCAGTAGTGTCTTTAACAAACCTGCCAACCTTTGTATCGTCTGCAAACTTGGACATTAAGCTTGTTATACCATCATTAATATTATTTATAAATACGGAAAACAATAATGGACCCAACACTGAACACTGAGGGACTCCACTGATAATATTAGTCCACGATGAGCAGTGTCCATTGATTACAACTCTCTGTCTTTTCCCCCTCAACCACCCGTTTATCCATAGCAGCAATTTACCTCCAATACCACTGCTCCAATCTGTGCAGCAGTCTTCCATGTGCAACAGCATCAAAACTCTTTCTAAGATCCAAGTATATAATATCAAAGTTATTCCCTACATCCAGTTCTTTTGTGACTGCATCATAGTATCCAACCAAATTGGTCAGGCAAGACTTCCCCTTAACAAAACCATGCTGTGTCCGAGCTATAACTGAAGTCTTGTCTAGATGATCCTGTAGTGCTTCTTTAAGCAGTGCCTCCATTAATTTTCCTGGAACAGAAGTTAAACTCACAGGTCTATAATTACTTGTGTCAGCCTTTTATGCTCCTTTGTGAATTAGGGTCACATTTGCACCTCTCCTGGGTACCTCCCCTGAGTCCATGGAAGTTCTCATAATTATGGCTAAGGGTTTGCTTACTTCCTTTGCTGCCTCCTTTTATATAACTGGTTAGATCCCATCCACCCATGTGCCTTTCTTGTGTTTACCTTCAACAATTTCGCTTCCACTTTACTCTCTGTTATTACAAGATTATCTAGCTTACTGCTAGAGTTGAATATACCTCTTGCATTCGCCTCGCTGAATAACTCCTCTTATGAATTAATGGGTGACATGGAAGCCTATGATAGATATAAGGTGGTCTGTAACCTAACCTAACAAAGGAGGTTAGGCAGGCGAAGGCAGATTACGAGAAATTTTTAGCAAAGGATGCAAAGGAAAACAGCATAGCATTCTTTACTTATGTCAACTGTAGAAGGAAGGGGATGAATCAGATTAGTCACCTGATATCGATGGTTCAACTGTTGATGATCCTACTCAGGTAGCCAACAAACTAAATAAATATTTTCATCTACGTTCACACATGAAGAGTTATTCAGCGAGAGAAATGCCAGAGGTGTATGAAACTCTGGCAGTAAGCTAGATAGCCTTGTAATAAATGAGATTATAGTGGAGGAGAAATTGCTGTAGATAAATCCAGTGGTCAGGACATAAAAAACAAGGTCACCGACGCAATAAGAAAAGAGCACAGAAATATCAAGATTAAAAACATTAGATTGTTAAGAAACAATGGTGTTCTAGTCGAAACGACGAACTATACAGATGCAAAAACCATTTGCAATTCCACAACGCTGACTGGTATTGGTCTGGCTATGGATAAACCCCGTTTGCAACGTCCCACTGTTCTAATATACAATATCCCCAAGGATTATTCCAAAGAGGACATTGTAGAGGATCTCTACATTAAAAACTTGAAAGACTTTGGCTGTAGCTTGGAAGAGGTGAGGCAAGGAACCACTTTCAGTTTCAGTTCTGGTGCAGGAAATCGTGTTACTAACTGGGTCATTGGATTAGCTCCAAAAATATACAAATATATAATGCAAAATGATCGTAATTTTCTGGGGTTCTCCTCACACAGGTTTCGTCATTTTACAGCTGTTTGTAAATGTTTTCGCTGTCTGGGGTATGGACATTCAGCGCAAAACTGTTCGCACAAAACAGTCTCGTGCGGCCATTGTGCCAATGGAGGCCACGTCTTCTCGGAATGCACGCACAAAGAGGAGCCACCAAAATGTGTCAACTGTAAGAGGAGAAATCGAGATTTTCAACATTCTGTTCGTGATAGCTTCTGTCCCGAATACATAAGGGCGGTGAAATTGACAGAAAAGAGAACACAATATGAATAACACGGCTAATCCAAATCCTCTTTTGAGTGTAAATTATTCTTACCAGGGCATTAAAATCCTGCAAATTAACGGCCAAAGAGCTAGAGCAACTATGGACGAGATAAGGGTGGCGGCATTTGAGAATAAAATGGATATTATTTGTATTCAGGAACCTTATTGCTCTGCACAAATTGGTGGTAGAGCATTTAAGCTAATGGGCTTCCCAACTTCTGCAAAAATTGTGCACTCGCTTAACAGTTCGCCCAAGACAGCTATCGTCATTCTGAATAACGATTTAGTGGTGACCTCTATTTCTGGTGAGTGTTCTCAGAACGCAGTCTGTGTGCTTGTCTCCTCGAAATTTATAAATTTCTATATCGTTTCTCTCTATTGCCCGCCGTCAGAAGACTTCCAACTGGCTCTGCACAGTATAGATAGATTATGTACAAAGTTTGCCTCGAAAAACCTGATAATTTCTGGTGATGTAAATGCAAAATCCAATATGTGGCATAGCGGGTTTAATGACCCTCGTGGTTCGGCCCTGGAAGATGTTATTCTTGCTCATGGACTTACTGTTCAAAATTTGCCTAATAAACCCTACACTTTTTCGACCGTCAACGGTGAAAGCAACATTGATATTACTCTGACCTCTGTCAAAATTGATTGTTGTATCTCTCATTGGGATGTTGTCCCAGAGTTAATCAACAGTGACCACCGTGCCATAGTTTATGGTCTTCTTCCTGGGCAGCGAGTCGACGACCTTCAACTTACTGATCTTAGGAGATTTTCCATTAAGACTATTAAATGGAACAAATTTAAAGATTTCCTCTCTGCTGTCTTTACGACCGAAATGATCGAATCCCTTAATATATTAATGGCTGAGGAGATTGTTGATTTTGTTCAAACCCAGCCGTATCTGGCCACGGATTATGGAGCAAAGAAAAAACACAACAAGACAACTCCTGTCCCTTGGTGGAACTCAGATCTTGCAAATTTAAGATCGCAAGTTCAGAACGCAAGGAAGGAATATCAAAATCACAGACATCTGTCTCAACAGGATGTTCAAGCATACAAGGATTCTTATAGAGATCTTCGAAGGAGATACCACAAAGAAATAGTTAATGCTAGAATAGATTGTTGGCAAGGATTTGTCAAACAGGTTGGAAATTCAGAACCGTGGGGATTAGTTTACAAAATCTCCAGAAACAAATTAATCTGTGGAGAAGTGTACAATACAGTAAGAATAAACGGAGCAGAATCTGAGGACTGGAGCTCCACGGTACATGCTATAGTGTCAAGTCTGTTCCCTAAAGATATTCCAGAGTTGGATACATTGGAGCATGGCAAGATACGTCTTGAAAACAGTATGTACACGGGTTCAACTGATATTGAGTGTTTTAATCTGTTGGAGTTGGGTTCTGCAATAGCTGGATTAAACAGCAAAAAATGCCCCGGAATTGACCTTGTGGAGAATCTTGTTATCGTCAAGTTTTTCAACTTTTACCCACAAGTACTGCTAAATCTCTTGAACAAATGCCTCCTGGAAGGATACTTTCCGAATCAGCGGAAATTGGCATTGCTCAAGATTCTTCACAAGACAGGGAAAAATATATCCGATCCCCGTGCTTACAGACCAATTTCCTTACTTGCAAATCTGGGAAAGTTATATGAACGTCTTCTGGCTCCCAGAATACTAAAGAAATTTGAGGAAAACCAACTATGCTCAAACTGTCAGTTTGGCTTCAAAAAAGGGAGGTCCACCGACGATGCTATTCTTACGGTGATGAACATTATCCAGAATTCATCTTCTAAATATGTTTTGGCAATTTTTGTGGACTTTGAGGGCGCTTTCGACTCCCTCTGGTGGGAGAGTGCCCTCAGGTCTTTAAGGCTGGCTAAATGTGATAATTATGTGTACTGAGATCATACTTTAATGAGAGATACATCATAGTCAAGGCAAAGCATCTGTCTTACAAGGCCCAGGTTTCGAGAGGATGCCCCCAGGGGTGGGTGTTGGGGCCTCTCCTCTGGAATGCCGTACTAGATCAGTGGCTCACGAAATCACACGAGGATTCTCTAAAGGTGGCCTACGCCGATGATCTCGTGATTGCCATAGAAGGAAGGTCACGTAAGGTATTAGAGGACAAAATTCAACCCATCTTAGACGATTTGGTGGCATGGGCTGACATCAACAAGCTCAAGATATCTCCGAGTAAAACAAATTTCATGACATTTAAAAACCACTTTAATTACGGAAGACCACCAAGAATTCAACTGAATGGTTTACAGATACCTTATGTTCCTCAAAACAAATATCTTGGCATAATTCTTGATGATAAATTAACCTTTCTCCCTCATGTCACCAAACTGAAGGAAAAAATTAGAAATTTTACTGCTTCGGTCATAAGAATCTCCAAAAGAGACTGGGGTTTGAATAAAAAGACCTTGAAACTATATTATAAAGCAATATTTCTGCCTATAGTTTCGTATGGAGCAGGTATTTGGCACCAGAACGTCGTTAAGGTGATAATTAAAAACAAGCTACTATCAATTCAAAGGACAGTGGTTCTGGCACTAAACAATGCCCCTCGTACAGTATCAAACAATGGCCTCCAAATTCTTGGAGGAGAACTGCCTTTAGATCTGTTTATCTTATACCGTGGCATAGATTTATAAACATAAGAAGGACTGCAGGTAACTATTATGGGAATTACAACCGACCCAGTTAGTAACTTAAAGACAGAACGGAAAAGATTATGGAGTGAAATGATTAGTATTTGCCAAAGTAGATGGAATGAGTCTGTGCACGGCGAAGTCACAAAGAAGTATATTGAAAATGTTGAGTTTGCTTCTACTCAACCTTCTGTTTCGTGGTTTGCACCAAGCATGTTTACGACGTATTTATTAACAGGCCATGGATCTCTGAGGGCCAAACTTTTCGACAGAGGTTTGGAACCGGATCCTTTTTGCACCTGTGGTCAAATGGAGGACTGGATCCATGTTTTACTGTTTTGTCCGCAATATACAGACCATCGAGTATTGCTACTTAATCAGGTTCCAGGTCTAGCTGAGGACAACGTGAAAATACTAGTTGAGAACAAAACAAACTTTGAGGCTTTCCAGACCTTTGCAGAATCGGTCTTTAAGAAAAGACTTCAACTAAGAACTCAAATCCAAAATCGAGTATAAATCTGACAGCTGAGCAGTTAATATAAATGTTGGTATCCCATTAAATATAAATAGGATGACTTGTCAGATATGTAAATTGAATTGTATTACTAGGATTTAGAGTCAAAATTCTATTATCTTTTGTACATATGTAAATATTTACTTTTTTTTTTTTTTTTTGCTGGTTTCCAGGTTTGGACAACCTGGGGACGGGATTGCTGGCACCCACCGGTATTGCACTATCTCCGGTGGGTGTGGGATTTGTGCCCACGGCACTAAAGGAAATAGTAGACCCAGGCTTGGCTGCTTGTGCCTGGGGGCAGGCAGCGGCTGCCTGGGTGTTGGCTGCTCCCTGGTGGCAGGGTGGACATACACAAGCGATTAAAAGCTTGCTGAGTTTCTGCACCACCACAGACGTGCAAGGTGGAGATGGGTTAAGGCCTAGGAGCCACCCTTGATACAGGTAAAACACACACACACACACACACACACACACACACACACACACACACACACACACACACACACACACACACACACACACACACACACACACACACACACACACGTGTTCATATATAATATAGTATATATATAGGTATAATGAGAATGATAATGCTAATGTATATAAAATTGTATATATATCTTCTCTGTAAGTTCTTGTATATAAAATGTAAAGAACTGTGTGTACAAATAAATGGAAAAAAAAATGGAATGTAGATAAACTTAAGAAAGGCACCTGGGTGGATGGAATGTCGCCAGTTATATCAAAGGAGGCGGCAAAGGAAGTAAGCAAATCCTTAGCCATAATTATGACAGATTCCCTGGACTCATGGGACGAACTCATCGACTGGAGATGTGCAAATGTGACCCTAATCCACAAAGGAGGATCAAAGGGAGACACAGGTAATTACAGATCTGTTAGTTTAATTTCTGTTCCAGGGAAATTAGTGAAAGCACTGGTTAAAGAAGCAATGCAGAATTATCTCGACAACACTTCAGTTATAGCTCGGACACAGCATTGGTTTCTTAATTCGAAGTCTTGTCTTACCAATCTGATTGGGTACTATGATGTAGTCTCCCAAAGGAACTGGATGCAAAGAATAAGATTGATATCATATATTTGGATCTTAGAAAGGTCTTTGATACTGTTGCACATGGAAGACTTCTGCAGAAGTTGGAGCAGTGGCATTGGAGGCAAATTGCTGCTATGGATAAAGGGATGGTGCAATGGGAGAAGACGGGGAGTGGTAATCAATGGACGTTGCTGTTCGTGGACTAATGTTATTATTGGAGTCCCTCCTGGTTCAGTGTTCGGTACAGTGTTGTTTTCTGTATTTATAAATAATATTGATGATGGTTTATCGGGCTTAATGTCCAAGTTTGCAGATGATACGAAGGTTGGCTGGGTTATTAATCACACTAATGAGAGTACGCTGCTGCAACAGGATCTAGAAAAGTTGGTATGTAAAGCCTAGTAGCTTCCAAGATAAGTTCTTTGAATGCTTCCCATTTTGAATTTGCTGTTGGTAACATTACCGGTTCGTTCCACTGTATGGAATTTAAATACTGTCTCAGACCACTGCAGTCACCTCTACGAAAGCAAAAATCCTTCCCTTTACCCTTGATGGTACTTTTCTCTTTGAGTAAATCCCAATTCAGCACACTGTGATCACTGCCTCGTAGATTTTCCTTTATCTGCTGATTCTTGGTGCATGAAGAATCACTACTGATAATCAGATCAAGAGTAATATTCCCTCTGATTGCCTCCCAAACATGCTGCTATAGAAAACAATCACTCAATAAAACCACAAAAGCCTTGCTAGTGTGTGAGTGAACACCCCACAAATTCCAGTCAATATTTGGGAAATTAAAATCCCCCATTATAAGACACCCTGATTTACTGGCCCACTGTATTTCTTTGCACAATTGCTCATTATACTCATGAGATTCATTAGGCCTATAACACACACCTATTCTCATTTTTCCTGTCCCAGTGATTATGTCACACCAAACAGACTTAACATAGCATTGTCCACCAAAATCAATTGGATGCACTTTTTTAGATTTTGTGTTTCTTCACTAACAGTATAATCCAGTGGTTTTCAACCTTTTTTTGAATAACGTACCCTTAAGTCATTTAATTATTTTGCAGCATCCCTACTCAATTTCTCAATATATATATATATATATTATGTGAGGTAAAAGTTAGGCAAAAGTAATAAAAATAAATAAATATGGCTATGTAGCTATCATTAGAGGCAGGAAATGCACATCCTCCACATGATGCCTAATTATATCTGATAATTAAAATAAATATGATATTTAAAATAAAAACATCAGCCAGTAGTACGACTATAATGCAGAGCGAAACGAAACGCAAAATAATATAAAATAAACAAACAGGGAAGGGAAAGTAGAAATAATAGGACAAAAAGGTAGTCGATAATCCCTGTATAATTGTACTGTACTACTGGCTGATGTTTTTATTTTAAATATCATATTTATTTTAATTATCAGATATATATATATATATATATATATATATATATATATATATATATATATATATATATATATAATTTTAAAAATATAACTGTTATATGATATTTGTTATAATAATATAATTATAAAAATTACATTTCATAATACAAATTATATAAATAGTATATAATTTTATTCTTTATATAGAGGGACTAAGTAAACATCAATTTTAGTTGACCACAAAATTAAAAAGAACTATACACCAAGATATAAACATATAAATTAAAAAATAATAATAAGTTTAACTTAAACCCAAATTATATGGTTCCCCCCGGAATGTTGTTGTGGCACCCTAATGTTGAAAACCACTGGTATAACCCTTCCTCCCTTGCTGTACTGTCTCTCCTTTCTGTACACATTGTACTCCCCAAATTCCAATTTTGAACTGCGTATGTCCGTACAGCACCACGTTTCTGATATCCCAACAATATTTGCCTTTGATTTCTTGACTATCAATTCAAGCTCATCGAATTTATTAACTATACTCCTAGCAATGGTATATATGCATGTATTCATGCACCTGTTTCTCCACTTAATTACCCAAACACAGCCCATGTATTTACTTGTACCGTTATGACTCCCAGCATTCCTGGAAATTCTAATTGCCTTGCTTTCCAGGCTGCTGCTCAATTGCATTTCAATAGAAGGAGTGAAAGAATCACTTTCACCTCTGCCAGCGGCTACTGTTAATCTTTTAGTCCGTTCCCCCTCCCCAAACTAGCAGTTTTTCGATCCACCTAACTTTGCCTTGATAGCATCATCAAATATTCTTGCACGCTTTCTATTTAAGTGTATGCCATCCCTGTAGAAGCAGTCTCTCGTGTTAACAAGCACAGACCAGGCTGAGAAAAATTCTATCCCTTGAGATTTAGAGAGTCTTATAATGGGGGATTTTAATTTCCCAGATATTGACTGGAATTTGTGGGTTGGTCACTCGCACACTAGCAAGGCTTTTGTGGATTTATTGGATGATTGTTTTCTACATCAGCATGTTCGTGAGGCAACAAGAGGGAGCAATACTCTTGATCTGATTATCAGTAGTGATTCTTCATGCATTAAGAATCTGCAGATAAATGAACCACTAGGTGGCAGTGATCACAGTGTGTTGAAGTGGGATTTACTCAAGGAGGTAACTACCATCAGAGGTAAAGGGAAGGGTTTTTGTTTTCGTAAAGGCGACTATGATGGTCTGAGACAGTATTTAAATTCTTTACAGTGGGACCAACTGATGATGTTACCAACAGCAAACTCAAAATGGGAATCATTCAAGGAACTAATCTTGGGGGCTACCAGGCTTTACATACCAACTAAGAAATATTGTTCAAAGTTAAGGCCTAAATGGTTGTCAGATGAACTAATGAGACATGTGGCAGAGAAGAAAAATGCATGGGATACATACAAATTAATGGGTGACATGGAAGCCAATGATAGATATAAGTTGGTCTGTAACAAAGTCACAAAGGAGATAAGGCAGGCAAAGGCAGACTACGAAAAATCCTTGGCAAAGGATGCAAAGAAAAACAGAAAAGAGTTCTTTACCTATTTAAACTCAAGAAGGAAAGGGATGAATCAGATTGGTCCACTGGATATTGATGGTTCAACAGTTGAGGATCCTGCTCAGGTGGCTAACAATCTAAACGAGTATTTTGCATCTACATTCACGCATGAGGAGTTATTCAGGAAGGAGAATGATGTAGGTAAGCTAAACGTTGGCAGTGAGCTGGATGATTTTGTAATATCAGAGAGGAAAGTGGAGGAGAGATTGTTGAGGATAAACATAAAAAAGGCACCTGGGGTGGATGGGATCTATCCAGTTATATTAAAGGAGGCAGCAAAGGAAGTAAGCAAACCCCTGGCCATAATTATGAGAGCTTCTTTGGATTCAGGGGAGGTACCCATAGACTGGAGATGTACAAATGTAACCCCAATTCACAAAGGAGGATCAAAGGCTGACACAAGTAATTATAGACCTGTGAGTTTAACTTCTGTTCCAGGAAAATTAATGGAGGCACTTGTTAAAGAAGCATTGCAGGATCATCTAGACAAGACTTCAGTTATAGCTCGGACACAGCATGGTTTTGTTAAGGGAAAGTCTTGCCTGACCAATTTGGTTGGTTCAGTCACAAAAGAACTGGATGTAGGGAATAACTTTGATATTATATACTTGGATCTTAGAAAGAGTTTTGATACTGTTGCACATGGAAGACTGCTGCACAGATTGGAGCAGTGGTATTGGAGGCAAATTGCTGCTATGGATAAACGGATGGTTGAGGGGGAGAAGACAGAGAGTTGTAATCAATGGACACTGATCATCGTGGACTAATGTTATCAGTGGAGTTCCTTAGGGTTCAGTGTTGGGTCCGTTGTTGTTTTCGGTGTTTATGAATGATATTGATGATGGGATATCAAGTTTAATGTCCAAGTTTGCAGATGATACAAAGGTTGGCAGGGTTGTTGAGGACACTACTGACGCCATGCTGCTGCAACAGGATCTGGAAAGGTTGAACAGATGGGCTGAGAGGTGGCAAATGAAGTTTAACATTGACAAATGTAAAGTACTACATATGGGAAACAGTAACCCCATAGCAACGTATCAACTCTGCGGAACTACACTGACAGTGGTGGAGAATGAAAAGGACGTGGGTGTAATTGTGCAGGCAGATATGAAGTTCTCTGAGCAGTGCAGACGAGCTGCAAGAGTAGCTCATGGTGTCTTGTCAATGATATACAGGAGTTTTTCTAGCAGGGATAAGGAGGTAATTATTCCCTTGTATAAGGCAATGGTTAGGCCACATCTTGAGTACTGTATACAGGTCTGGAGGCTTCATTTCAAGAAGGATGTAGAGCTGCTGGAACGGGTACAGAGAAGGGCAACAAGATTAGTGAATGGAACAAAGGGTTGCTCTTACGAAGAAAGGCTTAAGTTTTGCAAATTACAGAGTCTGGAGACTAGGCACCGGCGAGGTGATCTGATAGTGGTGTATAAGGCTTTGAATGGTTTGAGCATGCTCAATGCCAATGGGATTCTTCATCTTGCTCAGAATAATCACCTCAGAGGGCATAAATTCAAATTGAGGAAGGACGGATGTCGGATAGATGTGCGGAAATTTGCCTTTAGCCAGCGGGCAGTTGGTTTGTGGAATAAACTCCCATCGCTTGTTGTTGAAGTTGACAGCCTAAACAAATTTAAGGCTCAGCCGGACAGGTATTTCGAACGAACGGAGGGGTGAAATGGGAGTAGTGGTTTTTTTTTTTTTTTTTTTGGCTGATGCTGAATAAGCTTGCTTTCTTGCATCGTATTAGCATTAGCATTAGCATTAGTAGAGGCATATGATGCAAGAAAGCAAGCATATTCAGCATCAGCCAACAAAAAAAAAAAAACACACACACCACTCCCATTTCACCTCTCCGTTCGTTCGAAATACCTGTCCAGTTGAGCTTCAAATTTGTTTAGGCTATCAATTTCAACAACAAGTGATGGAAATCGGTTCCACCAACCAACCACCCGCTGGCCAAAGGCAAATTTCCGCACATCTATCCGACATCCGTCCTTCCTCAATTTGAATTTATGCCCTCTGAGGTGATTATTCTGAGCAAGATGAAGAATCCCATTGGCATTGAGCATGCTCAAACCATTCAAAGCCTTATACACCACTATCAGATCACCTCGCCGGTGCCTAGTCTCCAGACTCTGTAATTTGCAAAACTTAAGCCTTTCTTCGTAAGAGCAACCCTTTGTTCCATTCACTAATCTTGTTGCCCTTCTCTGTACCCGTTCCAGCAGCTCTACATCCTTCTTGAAATGAAGCCTCCAGACCTGTATACAGTACTCAAGATGTGGCCTAACCATTGCCTTATACAAGGGAATAATTACCTCCTTATCCCTGCTAGAAAAACTCCTGTATATCATTGACAAGACACCATGAGCTACTCTTGCAGCTCGTCTGCACTGCTCAGAGAACTTCATATCTGCCTGCACACTTACCCCCAGGTCCTTTTCATTCTCCACCACTGTCAGTGTAGTACCGCAGTGTTGATACGTTGCTCTGGGGTTACTGTTTCCCATATGTAGTACTTTACATTTGTCAATGTTAAACTTCATTTGCCACCTCTCAGCCCATCTATTCAACTTTTCCAGATCCTGTTGCAGCAGCATAGCGTCAGTAGTGTCCTAAACAACCCTGCCAACCTTTGTATCATCTGCAAATTTGGACATTAAACTTGATATCCCATCATCAATATCATTCATAAACCCCGAAAACAACAACGGACTCAACACTGAACCCTGAGGAGCTCCACTAATAACATTAGTCCACGTTGAGCAGTGTCCATTGAATACCACTCTCTGTCTTCTGCCACTCAACCATCCCCTTATCCATAGCAGCAATTTGCCTCCAATGCCACACTGCTCCAATTTGTGCAGCAGTCTTCCATGTGCAACAGTATCAAAAGCCTTTCTAAGATCCAAATATATAATATCAAAGTTATTCCCTGCATCCAGTTCTTTTGTGACTACATCATAGTATCCAATCAAATTGGTCAGGCAAGACCTGCCCTTAACAGAACCATGCTGCGTCTGAGCTATAACTGAATTCTTGACTAGATGATCCTGCAGTGCTTCTTTAACCAGTGCGTCCATTAATTTACCTGGAACAGAAGTTAAACTAACAGGTCTCTAATTACTTGTGTCAGCCTTTGATCCTCCTTTGTGAATTGGGGTTACATTTGCACATCTCCAGTCTATGGGTACCTCCCCTGAGTCCAAAGAAGCTCTCATAATTATGGCTAGGGGTTTGCTTACTTCCTTTGCTGCCTCCTTTTATATAACTGGATAGATCCCATCCACCCCAGGTGTCTTTTTTATGTTTATCCTCAACAATCTCTCCTCCACCTTCCTCTCAGTTATTACAAAATCATCCAGCTCACTGCCAATGTTTACTTCACCTACGACATTCCCCTTCCTGAATAACTCCTCATGTGTGAATGTAGATGCAAAATACTCGTTTAGATTGTTAGCCACCTGAGCAGGATCCTCAACTGTTGAACCATCAATATCCAGTGGACCAATCTGATTCATCCCTTTCCTTCTTGAGTTTAAATATGTAAAGAACTCTTTTCTGTTTTTCTTTGCATCCTTTGCCAAGGATTTTTCGTAGTCTGCCTTTGCCTGCCTAATCTCCTTTGTGACTTGGTTACAAACCAACTTATATCTATCATAGGCTTCCATGTCACCCATTAATTTGTATGAATCCCATGCATTTTTCTTCTCTGCCACATGTCTCATTAGTTCATCTGACAACCATTTAGGCCTAAACCTTGAACAATATTTCTTAGTTGGTATGTAAAGCCTGGTAGCCTCCAAAATTAGTTCCTTGAATGCTTCCCATTTTGAGTTTGCTGTTGGTAACATCATCAGTTGGTCCCACTGTATAGAATTTAAATACTGTCTCAGACCATCATAGTCGCCTTTACGAAAACAAAATCCCTTCCCTTTACCTCTGATGGTAGTTACCTCCTTGAGTAAATCCCACTTCAACACACTGTGATCACTGCCACCTAGTGGTTCATTTATCTGCAGATTTTTAATACATGAAGAATCACTACTGATAATCAGATCAAGAGTATTGCTCCCTCTTGTTGCCTCACGAACATGCTGATGTAGAAAACAAGGATATACCTCTACTAATGCTAATGCTAATTTGCACAATACCTCCAGTGCCGTATTGATTGACAGGGCTCTCATCATATAGTCCCTCCTATCATGTCTGGACAGAATTACATGCACTTTCAAATTCAACCCTAACTTACGGCCTTTTGTTTCAGCATTGACCTGTACTTGTTAAGGAATTCCACCGGTCTCCTTCTCTTAATATCATTAGTGCCACTGAGCACAACAGTATCACCCCCTGTGCCCTTATTATTATTATTATTATTATTATTATTATTAATATCCATATGATGCAAGGAAGCCTGAGGCTTATGCTGCACCAGGAAAAAAAAAAGTTCCCGGGTAACCCTGAGAGTGACAGAGAGAGAGAGAGAGTCAAAAGTAGAAGGGAATCACCAAGAAAGAGAAGAATGATGATATCCAGCTCAGGACCCTGGGTGTGCCAAGCCCATACTCACCAGATGTAAGCCCCAGGGGTTATAAGGTGATATCTGCTTTACAACATCATCCCCTGGAAGAAATAAACTGGGCCTGTTCCATCTATCCTTTTTGCACAATATGTGCCCCGTTTTCCTGACAGTAGTTTCCTACAACAACAACTAGTTCCTTTGGATCCAGCGCATTCTGCCCTGGGTGTTGCCGCTGTGTTGCGTTATGTTCAAATGCAAGCTCAGGCATTGATCTGGGCAGCTGAGAGGCCCTACAATTTAAATCCTTCGAGGGCATCCACCCTGTCCTTCAAGCTCTCATATAAGCCCATAACAATGCTGTCCTGGCGCCTGATTTCCTTACATAGGGCACACACAAAGGCATTTCCTTTGGCAGTAACACGTCCAGTTATATTAAAGGAGGTTGCAAAGGAAGTAAGCAAACACTTAGACATAATTATGAGAGCTTCATTGGACTCAGGGGAATTACCCATGTACTGGTGATGGGCAAATACGACCCCAATTCACAAAGGAGGATCAAAGTGCGACACAGATAATTACAGACACCTGTTAATTTAACTTCTGTTCCAGGCAAATTAATGGAGAAACTGGATAAAGAAGCACTGCAGGTTCATCTAGACAAGACTTCAGTTATAGCTCGGACACAACATGGTTTTGTTAAGGGGAAGTCTTGTCTGACAAATTTGATTAAAAAGAATATTATGATGGGGTCACAAAGGAACTTGATGCAAAGAATAACTTTGATATCATATATTTTGGATCCTGTTGCACATGGATGACTGCTGCAGAAATTGGAGCAATGTGGCATTGGAAGCAAATTGCTGCTGTGGATAAAGGGATGGTTCAGTGGGAGAAGACAGAGAGTGGTCATCAATGGACACTGCTCTTCGTGGATTAATGTTGTTAATGGAGTCCCTCAGGGTTCAATGTTGGGTCCATTGTCGTTTTCTGAATTTATAAATGGTATTGATGATGGTATATCAGGCTTAATATCCACGTTTGCAGACGATATGAAGGTTGGCAGGGTTGTTAGTGACAGTATGCTGCTGCAACAGGATCTAGAAAGGTTGAGCAGATCGGCCGAGAGGCGGCAAATGAAGTTTAACATTCAAAAATGTAAAAGTACTACATACGGGAAGCAGTAATCCTAGAGTGATTTTGACAGTGGTAGAGAATCAAAAGAACCTTGTTGTAATTGTGGAGGCAGATATGAGGTTTTCTGAGCAGTGTAGATGGTCTGCAAAAGTAGATCATGGTGTCTTGTCAATGATATACAGGAATTTTTCTAGCAGGGATAAGGAGGTTATTATTCCTTTTTATAAAGCAATGGTCAGGCCACACCATGAGTAGTGTATACAGGTCTGGAGGTCTCATTTTAAGAACGATGTAGAGCTGTTGGGACGAGTACAGAGAAGGGCAGCAAGATTAGTGAATGGAACAAAGGGTTGCTCTTACGAAGAAAGGCTTAAGTTTTGCAAATTAGAGTGTTTGGACACTAGGCACCTGCGAGGTGATCTGATTGAGTTGTATAAAGCCTTGAATGGTTTGAGCATGCTCAATGCTGATGGAATTCTTCCTCTTGCTCATAATAATCACCTGAGAGGGCATAAATTCAAGTTGAGGAAAGACAGATGTAGGATAGGTTTGCGGAAGTTTGCCTTTAGCCAGCGGGTTGTTGGTGGAATAGACTGCTATCTTTTGTTGTGGAAGTTAATAGCCTAAACAAATTTAAGGCTGAACTGAACACGTATTTGGAACGAACGGAGGGGTGAAATCGGCTCGTTTTTTTTTTTTTTTTGGCTATGCTGCCTAAGGTTGCTTTCTGGCATCATTTACCTCTACTAATGCTAATTGAACTGCTATTCAATTTACACCTCTATAACCTCCTTATTTATAAATCTAGTATTTTAGACGCTAATATTTCCCGTATCCAAAAAAAAAAAAAAAAAAAGAAATGATACCTTAATATTAGCATATTAACACCTTAATATTTACCATTTTCTCTGCCGTACTCGAATTTATTTCACATAAATATTATTTTCATCTAATATGTAAGACTGCACTTTTACAAAGGTTAGTCGTTTGTCCTTGTGAATAGGACAATTAGTATAAACACCGTCTTCCCGACACTGGATAAAAAAGACTGGCGTTTTAATTCCGTCAATGATGCGAGGAATATTTATGGGCCTTTTTCTCATCGTAAATGACTTAGTCAGTTTCAGACGCGTGTAGTATGTTTTGGTGTTTTTTGCCGATTTGAACATACCCAGTTTACAGATATAATATGTATGGCGTATTGTGGTCTAAACAGCTGATGCGCCTGAAAAAAAGAAAAAAAACAATTTTTGTGCAATATCTATGATATGTGAATAAAATGTGGGGAACACGACCCACATGCTTGGCCCCTGGTGCAATGTCTATGGTACGTGAATAAAATGTGGCAATACGATCCACATAATATTGTATTATTACAGGCTTGTGCTCTGGTGCAATGTTTTCTCCTCCTGAAAACGGGGTTTTTAAAGTAGCAAATTGCATTCCTCCGGAATACAGACTCAATTTACCGCTGCCTGATAGCTTTAGCTCTTCACACACACATCTAACCTAACCATTGGCGTTTGAATACATAAATGGCGCAGAACCACTTCCCTTTCTTTCTTCCTTCCGTACTCATTCGTGTTTAAATTCTGCGGTAACTATTATTGATTAGTCAATAATAGTTACTATTATTGGTTACTATTGGTAACTATTATTGATTAGTCAATAATAGTTACCGGAGTCACTGGTTAAAGATGCATTGCAGGATCATCTAGACAAGACTGCAGCAATAATTCAGACACAGCATGGGTTTGTTAAGGGAAAGTCTTGTCTGACAAATTTGATTGGTTATTATGATGTGGTCACAAAGGAACTGCATGCAAAAAATAATTTTGATATTAGCATTAGCATTAGCATTAGTAGAGGCATTTGATGCAAGAAAGCAAGCTTATGCAGCATCAGCCAAAAAAAAAAAAAAAAAACCCACTTCCACTTCACCACTCTGTTCGTTCAAAATACCTGTCCAGCTGAGCCTTAAACTTATTTAGGCTATCAACCTCCACCACAAGGGATGGCAATCTGTTCCACCAACCAACCACCCGCTGGCTAAAGGCAAATTTCCGCACGTCTATCCTACATCTGTCCTTCCTCAATTTGAATTTATGCCCTCTCAGGTGATTTTTCTGAGCTAGAGGAAGAATCCCATCAGCATTGAGCATGCTTAAACCATTCAAGGCTTTATACACCTCTATCAGATCACCTCGCTGGTGCCTAGTCTCCAGACACTGTAATTTGCAAAACTTAAGCCTTTCTTCGTAAGAGCATCCCTTTGTTCCATTCACTAATCTTGTTGCCCTTCTCTGTACTCGTTCCAGCAGCTCTACATCCTTCTTGAAATGAGGCCTCCAGACCTGTATACAGTACTCTAGGTGTGGCCTGACCATTGCCTTATACAATGGAATAATCACCGCCTTATCCCTGCTGGAAAAATTCCTGTATATCATTGACAATACTCCATGAGCTACTCTTGCAGCCCGTCTGCACTGCTCAGAGAACTTCATATCTGCCTGCACAATCACCCCCAAGTCCCTTTCATTCTCTACCACTGTCAGTGTAGTACCACAGAGTTGATACGTTGCTCTGGGGTTGCTGTTTCCCATGTGTAGTACTTTATATTTGTCAATGTTAAACTTCATTTGCCACCTCTCAGCCCATCTGCTCAACCTTTCCAGATCCTGTTGCAGCAGCATAGTGTCAGTAGTGTCCTTGACAACCCTGCCAACCTTTGTATCATCTGCAAACTTGGACATTAAGCTTGATATACCATCATCAATATCATTTATAAATACAGAAAACAATAATGGACCCAACACTGAGCCCTGAGGGACTCCACTAATAACATTAGTCCACGATGAGCAGTGTCCATTGATTACCACTCTCTGTCTTCTCCCCCTCAACCACCCCTTTATCCATAGCAGCAATTTGCCTCCAATGTCACACTGCTCCAATTTGTGTAGCAGTCTTCCATGTGCAACAGTATCAAAAGCCTTTCTAAGATCCAAGTATATAATATCAAAGTTATTCCCTGCATCCAGTTCTTTTGTGACTGCATCATAGTATCCAATCAAGTTGGTCAGGCAAGACTTCCCCTTAACAAAACCATGCTGTGTCTGAGCTATAACTGAAGTCTTGTCTAAATGATCCTGCAGTGCTTCTTTAACCAGTGCCTCCATTAATTTTCCTGGAACAGAAGTTAAGCTCACAGGTCTATAATTACTTGTGTCAGCCTTTGATCCTCCTTTGTGAATTGGGGTCACATTTGCACATTTCCAGTCTATGGGTACCTCCCCTGAGTCCAAGGAAGCTCTCATAATTATGGCTAAGGGTTTGCTTACTTCCTTTGCTGCCTCCTTTAATATAACTGGATAGATCCCATCCACCCCGGGTGCTTTCTTGTGTTTATCTTCAACAGTTTCTCCTCCACTTTACTCCCATTTATTTCAAGATTCTGTAGCTTACTGCTAGAGTTGAATACACCTCTGGCATTCCCCTTGCTGAATAACTCCTCATGTGTGAATGTCGATGCAAAATATTCATTTAGTTTGTTAGGTACCTGAGCAGGATCTTCAACAGTTGACCCATCAATATCAAGTGGACCAATCTGATTCATCCCCTTCCTTCTAGAGTTTACATAAGTAAAGAACTCTTTGCTGTTTTTCTTTGCATCCCTTGCCAAGGATTTCTCGTAATCTGCCTTCGCCTGCCTAACCTCCTTTGTAAATTGGTTGCATATCAACTTGTATCTATCATAGGCTTCTGTGTCATGTGTTAATTTGTAAGTATCCCATGCATTTTTCTTCTCTGCCATATGCCTCATTAGTTCATCTGACATCCATTTTGGCCTAAACCTTGAACAATATTTCTTAGTTGGTATGTAAAGCCTAGTAGCTTCCAAGATAAGTTCTTTGAATGCTTCCCATTTTGAATTTGCTGTTGGTAACATCATCTGTTGGTCCCACTGTATAGAATTTAAATACTGTCTCAGTCCATCGTAGTCGCCTTTACGGAAGCAATAACCCTTCCCTTTACCCCTAATGGTAGTTACCTCTTTCAGTAAATCCCACTTCAGCACACTGTGATCACTGCCACCTAGTGGTTCATTTATCTGCAGATTCTTAATGCATGAAGAATCACTGCTGATAATCAAATCAAGAGTATTACTCCCTCTAGTTGCCTCCCGAACATGCTGATGTAGAAAACAATCATCCAATAAATCCACAAAAGCCTTGCTAGTGTGTGAGTAACCAGCCCCCAAATTCCAGTCAATATCTGGGAAATTAAAATCTCCCATTATAAGACTCTCTGATTTACTGGCCCACTCTATTTCCCTGTACAGTTCCTTATTATACTCATCAGAGTCATTAGGCCTATAGCACACTCCTACTCTCAATTTTGATCTCCCAATGCTTATGTCACACCAAACTGACTCAACACTGCACTGTCCAGCGATGTCGACTGGCTTCACTTCCTTGGTTTTTATGTGTGTCTTAACTAATAGCATAACCCCTCCCCCCTTCCTATCCTGTCTATCCTTTCTGTAGACGTTGTACTCCCCAAATTGCAGTTCTGCATCCCTTATATCTGTGTGACACCACGTCTCTGATATCCCCACAATACCTGCCTTTGATGTTTTGAGCAATATCTCAAATTCATCAAATTTATTTACTAAACTCCTAGCATTGGTGTACACGCAAGTATACCTGCACCTGTTTCTATTCTTAGCTACCCTAACACAACCCATGTGTTTACTTGTACCGCAATGGCTTCCAGCAGTCTCTAAAATACCATGCATCTTGTTTTTCAGGCTTCTGCTCATTCTAATAGAAGCAGTGCAAGAATCTCTTTCACCTCTGCCAGTGGCTACTGTCAATCTATTGGTCTTTGTCTCCCCCCAAGCTAGCACTTTTCCGACCCACCTAACACTGCCTCGATAGCATCAGCAAATATTCTTGCACCCTTTCTATTTAAGTGTATCCCATCCCTGTAGAAGCAATCTCTCCTGTTAACAAGTACAGCCCAGGCTGAAAAAAATTCTACCCCTTGAGCCTTGCACAGTCTTTCCAGGGCCGAATTGATCGACAGGGCTCTCATCATATACTCCCTCCTATCGTGTCTGGGCAGAATTGCAGACACTTTCAAATTCAACCCTAATTCTCGGCTTTTGTTCAACAGTGACCTGTACTTGTTAAGTAATTCTGCCGGTCTCCTACTCTTAATATCGTTAGTGCCAACGTGTACAACTATATCACCTTTTGTGCCCTTAAAAGATGATATTCGCTCTACAACGTCATCAACCTTTGCCCCTGGCAGACATACCCTGGTCCTGTTCCACCTATCTTTTTTACAAAGCATGTTCCCCGTTTCCCTGACAATAGAGTCACCAACAACTACTAGTTCCTTCGGGACCAGCGCATTCTGCCTTGGGGGTTGTCTCTGTGTCATGCGATGCCCAAGTGCAAGCTCTGGCGTTGATGTGGGCAGCTGAGAGCTTGATGGGCCCCTCAATTTAGTTTCTTCGAGGGCATCCACCCTGTCCTTCAAGCTCTCATATAGGCCCACAAGAACGCCGAGTTGTTGCCTGATATCGATACCCTCCTTGCATCGCGCACACACAAAGACATCCCCCTTGGCTGTATCATGTCCCGTTCCCGATTGCTCTGCAAACATCAAGCAAACAGTGCATTTTATAAGGCTGTGAGTCAGAGGACAACTGCCCCCCTCAGTTCTGCTCTGAGCCACAGCGCTTCCATTAGCTTGAGCCTTTTGCTTTGCTTCTCTGGTCTGAGTCATGATTCTATTAATTTATTAATTAATTATAATTAATTATGTTATGTTATTAATTATGTTAAATATAATTAATTATATTACGTTTGTATTCTAAGTCGTTATATGTATTTATTTAAACGTATATCATATACTTGGATTTCAGGAAAGCTTTTGACACTGTTGCGCATGGAAGACTACTGTACAAATTGGAGCAGAATGGTATTAAGGGTAAGTTGCTACAATGGATAAAAGGATGGTTAAGAAGAAGAAGAAGAAATCTTTATTGTATACAAAATGCATATGCCGTACACAATACCCTTCACGGCTAGAAGCCAGGGGTTTACAGTAAAGGTTAACACAAGGTAAAAGTCTAATATAAAGGTTACAAAGGCTAACACACTGCAATAAACGAGAATGAGATAGGAGAAAAAATAATCTTATTACTCATTATACAAGTGTAATGAAATGAAAGCAAATGGAAAATTTACATATGAACGTAAATACACAACAGCATGTTATCATGCTAATTTATCCTCCAGGGAGCAGTCCTCTTACAGTGTTGGAGTCATCTGAGCAGGCGCAGAAAGTTGGAGCAATGTAGTGAGGGATCCATGGGAGTGATGGACAGGTCCTTGGGAGCAGGTTCTAATGCCCTGTGACATGGTCCTGAGAAGGAAGTCGCTGGAGTAAGTTCTGCCTGTATTTTTTATCCAATGCGAACTTGCAGAGGTCGCCATCCAAGGAGTATACGTACTGCAGCATTTGCACGGGTATGAAGCGATCGGATAACCTTAACCGGTTTGGGGTGGCCTGGAGGACTGGATTGGCGCGAAGGCTTGGGACCGGGATCCTCCAACCGCAGTTGGCCAAGAAGTCGGGGTGCGAAATAATGCCAACCATCATTTTTACAGAAAAGACGAGTCTTCTCTCATGGATAATGGCAGGAAGACGTCTGATGTTTAGAGATGCTGCCATCTGGGTGGTCCTTCGTGCAGGGGGAAGTCGGAATTTCCATATGGCCCACTTCAATAGCCAAAATTCGCCCGCAAAAATCCGTCTTAGATGCGTTGCGGCAGTTGAGGTCCAGACTTCTGCTCCATAAAGAATGACCGGAT
Source organism: Mastigoproctus giganteus (assembly GCF_048544385.1). NCBI lineage: Eukaryota > Metazoa > Arthropoda > Arachnida > Uropygi > Thelyphonidae > Mastigoproctus > Mastigoproctus giganteus. The sequence continues at coordinate 229,568,927 of NC_143582.1, read as the reverse complement.
AGACACACGTCTTAATATACCTGCACCCAACGGCCTGGTCATGGACATGCATAAGTTGTTGCTTAAGCATCCACCGGAGTCGACAGAATTTTTTTTTGCAGGTGGTCTATGTGTGGTATAAAGGAGAGCTTCTCGTCAAAAATAACGCCCAGGTCGGTGTGTTGCTGCACAACAGAAATCGCGGATCCTCTTATATTGGGTTGCACCATCGTTGGGTTCCGTTTGAGCGAGAAAGTGAGCTGTTTCGACTTCTCAGGATTGATGTGAAGGCCGAAACCGGAGAGGAAGGCCTCAAGGTTCTGGATTTTATGTTCGATTACGAAATTTGTGTAGTCAGCAGTGTCTCCGGGGTTGATAACAGTGAACAGCTTTATATCATCGGCGAAGGTGATAATATCAGTTCGGCCCGTCACGAAAGGCAGAAGAACGGCTGAGAACAAAATACCAGAGAGGACCCCACCTTGTGGGACTCCAGTTGTAATATTTCTGGTGTAGCGTCGATTGGCATCGCGAACAATAACCGTCCTATTCTCAAGCATTGACTGAATGAACCAGAGCACATCTCCGCCGATGAAGTAATACTCACGTAATAGCCTTATCAACGCGTGAACGGATACGGAATCAAATGCTGCCTGGACGTCGATATAAGTAACGGTGATTTCCGAACCGTGCTCAAATGCTTCGAGGATCTTGGTAGTGGTACTGACTAGATTTGTAGCGGTGGATCTTGACCGGGTGGCATAGTGGATCTGCGGTGGCTGATGTGGCATTATTTGTGTGGTTAACGTTTTCAGAAGAGATTTCTCAAATACCTTTAGTAGGCTTGATGCAGAAGAAATAGGACGGAAGTGACTGGGCTGAGAAGCAGAGCGTATTTTTGGCAGCGGTCTTACTAGATAGACATGCCACATAGGAGGGAAGAATTTTTGATGAAGGATTTTGTTGAATAATGACAGAATGGGATCAACAATAAATGTACTCAGGCATTTCAACATAAACTGAGGAATCCCGTCTGCGCCGGCTGCGGCCGTAGGTGCTAAACTGTTTATTGCATCAATCAGTTGATATTTGGTAAGTTGAACTGAATTTAAGAGGTCGGTTGAAATCGGATTGATTGGTAATTCCATTGGTGTGATGGATTCTGGCTGAGCCGCAAACCTAGTTATGTGGTCGAGCCAACTGCTCAGATTGAGTGAGTGAATGGCGTCCTCTGATTTGCTTCTATGGAAGGGCTTCCCTTTATTTATGGTAGCCTCTAGGTGAAGTTTTATTGCCTCCCTCTTATTCCTAATGAAAAGAGCCCTGGCTCGGGAGAATGCAGTTCTGTCCGAGGGTGAGCCGGAGTTTTTCCACCGCTTGTGCATGTTCTGTTTGACGTGGAAGCTTTCAGAGAATTTTCGACTCCACCAGGCCCTTGAATGCTCTGTAATGGTTAGCTTCTTTGTTGCAGCATAGAGAGAGACAGTCGCTATCCATCTTGTCATTAGGTCAATTCCGAATTCAGGGTCGCATTCCTCAAGGACATCCCATGGAATTGCCTGGGCTGCATAAACACACCTTTCAGGATCAAGGTATTTGGGCGCTGTAATAGTTTTGGCTGTGACTTTCCTCCTGCCAGAAGTGATGGGTATTTCTGTTTGCACAGAGAGAATGATGGGGTTATGATCGGACTGTAGGTTGCTTGTCGGGTTTTGATTAGCCACACAATTTGCTGACGCGAACGCGAGGTCCAATGTGCTTTCACCCCTCTGGGTGGTGTGCTCACCTGTTAAGTGGGAGAAGACAGAGGGTGCTAATCAATGGGTGCTGCTCTTCGTGGACTAATGTTATTAGTGGAGTCCCACAGGGTTCGGTGTTGGGTCCACTGTTGTTTTGTATATTTATCAATGATATTGATGAAGGTATATCAGGCTTAATGTCGAAGTTTGCAGATGACACGAAGGTTGGCAGGGTTGTTAATGACAGTCATGGCAGTGTGCTACTGCAACAGGATCTAGATAATTTGGGCAGATGGGCTAAGAAGTGGCAACTGAAGTTTAACCTTGACAAATGCAAAGTACTGCATATGGGTAGAAGTAACCCCAGAGAAACGTACCAACTGTGTGGTACTACACTTAAGGTGGTAGAAAATGAAAAAGACCTGGGAATAATTGTGCAGTCAGATATGAAGTTTTCTGAGCAGTGCAGACAGGCTGCTAGGGCAGGTCATGGGGTTTTGTCAATGATATATAGGAATTTTGCTAGCAGGGAAAAGGAGGTGATTGTCCCTCTGTATAAGGCAATGGTCAGGCCATGCCTTGAGTACTGCGTACAGGTCTGGAGGCCTCATTTTAGGAAGGATGTAGATTTACTTGAGCGTGTACAGAGAAGAGCAACACGATTGGTGAGGGGAATGAAGGGATCCTCTTACCAAGAGAGGCTTAACTTCTGCAAATTGCAGTGGCTGGAGACTAGGCACCTGCGCGGTGATCTGATTGAGGTCTATAAGGCCTTGAATGGGTTGAGCACGCTGAATTCTGATGGGATCCTCCCACTTGTTCAGAATACGAACCTACGGGGACATAAGTTCAAATTAAGAAAGGATAGATGTAGAATAGATGTGCGGAAATTTGCCTTTAGCCAGCGGGTGGTTAATTGCTGGAACAAACTTCCATCTGTCGTTGTGGAAGTTGATAGGTTAAATAAATTTAAGGAGGAACTGGACAGGCATTTGGAGGGTATGGTGTGATTTTTTTTTTTTTTTTTTTTTTGGCTGATGCTGCATAAGCTCCTACACTTGCTTTCTTGCATCAAGTGCCACTACTACTACTACTATTACCAATTGACTTAGCCATTAATAATTAAATTTAATTTCTTTGTTCTTCCTTGCCTTAGTGCATACTATGGTTAAAAGGTAAGCCGCAGCCATTGATGGAAGCCTCCACAGTGATTCATTTTGAGGGAAATGGACCATTATGTGCCACGCTGGTCCAGTGCGGGATGGCAGATCGATCGTATTTAGCAGTTAGTGGCTTGAACTCCTGTCTACTCAAAGAGCTTGTGCTACTGCACTCCTGCTTTTGACCACTCGGCTATGGAGGCCTATTTTATTTATTGTACTGCCTCTATATTCTGTTGGTACTTCTGATCCCGTCTGTATACTGTATTTCCATATACTCCCTCCCCTTGAAGATTACTGCTTTTGCCAATTTCAAAAAATTAAAACTATGATACGTTGAAAGTAAGTGTATACAGTATTATCCTTTTTAGTATTTTTTAAAAAAATAGAATTTATAAATTATATCACGTGATAATAGTGTTTTCTCTTCAGAATATATTTTGTAATCGTAAGAATTCTGAGATTATTTACTGAGAATTGTTTAGTTAGATATATTTACTGTTTACTTCGAGATATTACTTTAATATAATCACCTTTTCCATGATAATTTGAGTAGGTGCGAGATTTTTATCTTCGATAGCTGTTCACTGTTGGCTTTTGTTAGCCTTGAACCAGGTGTTTAGAGTATATATCCTTTCCGTTTTGATGTAATATTGGTTCCGGTACCGGTATTGTTTCATTCGTTAGGGTGTAAACTGTCAACCGGTTTTGTAGTGTACTCTTTGTATACTTTGGGGTAAAAAAAGTAAATAAACATTAAAACGTGATTTTGATAATTATATATCTTAGTTATCATTCTTATTAACAAGATTTTTGGCAAGTAAAGGTAATAGTACACGCAATCCAGCATTTTGTGTTTGATAGTAATACTTTAACTCTTTGTAGTAGAACTTGAAGATTTTAAATGCTTTTCATCCCTGTCATTATCTTTTCTAGTAGAATTTATATATACATTCATTTGCGGTACTTCCTCTGTTGAAAGTAAATTATGGTTGTTGCTGGTATTTCTGAGATTAGATCTATACGGTTTTGTCATCGGATATTTTAACAATATGACATGTATGTAAACCTAGGTAAATCCGTATAACTAAACAAAGGGAAAATGTCTAAAGTGGTCTATTTAATTAATATATTCAATTAATAGTTCAATTCATTAAAATTAAGACGTAAAATTAGATGTTGAAATAAATGGAGAACTCCAATTTCTTCATATCTGTTTAGATTTGATTCAACTGAAGAGAAGCGGTTTGCGTAAGTTGGGTGATGGTTTAAATTCAATTGTCTGCGATCAGGTAGAGGTAGAATATTTTTGGTTTCAGAACATCCGCCTGCCATAAGCTTTTGTCATGTTGATATATGCTTAATTAATTAAAGCCACCGATTTTTCATCGTTCTAAACTGTCTGTGAGATTTACTGATGAGCAGCAGGAATAGTAAGACGTACAATTTATACGGCAGACTGCTGTAAAAGTATATCATACGTTTTATTGTTTAAATGGTTTGCTGGTAACAGGATTGCAACTGTTTTTGTTATAATACGAGGAAAATATTTTCTGCCAAAGAAACCTATTGTAATAAACTTTAAAATTTTAGCAAAGGAAGAACAAAAAAAAAAAAAAAAAAAGAAAAACCAATAAGAAAAGAAAAATACTTTCCTTTCAGTCTTTCACATTAAATTGTATTAATTATTATTTTTTTCTGTAAGTTTGAAGTAATTTCTTGGTATTAGTTTAAATGGTATGAATTTATTGTAGGTAGATATTGCAATTTTTGAGATTTGATTAATAGAAAGCAAGAAACACCGATATTCTTAAATGGCAAGTTGAAAATTAAACATTAGACTGATATTTCTTGTATGATATTTTTTTTTTTTTTGTGTCAGCCAGATTACTTTTACCCTGTAATCTTTCATTCTAAAATGCATAGAATTGTGTCCCTTGAATTTCTGAATTTTTTCAATATTTACACTCTCAAATCAAGTGATCAACATTGGAATTGACTGAAACAGCTGATTTTGAGGCAACTGCATTTGATTTGACTGGTTCAGTTCCAGATGACTGATACATGTTATTAATAATACTGTTATAGTCAAAGAACTAAGTGTATATGCTAAATATTAGTACTAAATGTATTGATATAATTATTACCGGTTCATTAAGATTATTACTATGTTTAATACCACTCTTATACCTCGTGAAATTAATAATATAGTTCATTAAGCTATTAGCCTAACTACTATACTATGAAAGGGAAATCAATTAAGATATCTTTCAGGTATCTTACCGGTACCCATCATCAGACCATGCTGTTGGGAGAACAAAAATAGAAAGGGTTACAAATTTGAATACAAATATAGTAATAATCTTAATGGAAAACAATCATGTAATGGCCTTCCCTAATTATATTACCAGTTCAGTTTTGGCTTTTGTGTTTTATTCCATTTCTGAAATTTAAAAATGAAATGTATAAGTTAATTCATCTCTTGCACACATCTGAAAAGTACACCAAGAACCAGTTGCCTTTTGCAATCTTGGTGATGTACAATTTTCTGCAAATTGCAGCATTTGGAGACTAGGGCTTTGAATGGTTTGGGACAATGCTGATTGGATTCTTCCTCTTGCTCAAGACCATGCACAGGAGGAGGAGGAGGCATGAATTCAAATTGAGGAAGTATGGTTACAGAATAGATGTGTGGAAGTTTGCCTTCAGCAAATGGGTATTTGATTGCTGGAACAAGCTTCCACCTATTGTGGAAGTAAATAATTTGAATAAATTCAAGGAAGAACTAGAATTTTTTTTTTTTTTTTTTTGCCGATGCAGTAGAAGCATGCTTTTCTTGCATAATTTTGCCACTATTAATTCTAAAACTAATAATGTATGCCCTCCCATCCTCAGTGATCGATATTTCTGAAGAATAATCTTTTGAAAATATATTATATATAAGAAATGTATATCAAAGAGAAACTTTTTTATGAAATGGGAAACAATAAGTTTTATTGAAAATTGTATCAAACATATGATCAATATTTACACTAGATTGTTAGCAGATGACATTTCAGAATTTTTACTGAATCCTATCATCAGAAATCAAATGGGGCCATGGGTGAAAGGGGGAATTATTTAATATAGTGGGAAATATAACTTTTTACATTATTTACTAATTACATAATTTATACATTTATATAATTTAATTTAACATTGTGTAAACTTTTTATACTATGTCAAATGTTAACAATGGTGCATTTTTTTGGTAAAGAAGTACATATAAGTTACAACATGGGGCTACTCTGTACTAAAGTTTTTAACATACAAATAAACTTAACTCATTATGTGAGCTCCAGTGCACTTATGGTTGGGAAGTACAGAGTAAATGGATGGAAGGGAAATCAATCAAGAGAGAGAGAGAGAAAAGCTAAGAAACAGTACATACCTCAAGAATCTTTTTTTCTAAGGGCTACTCCAATATTTCAACCTCATCCTGACTACCTCTACAGGAAGGATGCAGGGTAGAGGATGACAGCCGTATACAGCAAGAGAGATAGACTTTTGTGCAAGGCAACCAGAGAGAGAGAGTAGTTCTGAAACAATGGAGAGACAGCTTGATATTAAGTTGAGAGTACGGATAATATAAATTATGGTTAACAGATTTAAAAGCAGAATTGCGATACAGGAAGGCCCTGGTCAAAGGTTAATTATATAAGTTCAGAAAAATTGATGTATCATATTAGATAATCTCCCAAGTTTAATTTTTTTTTTTTTTTTTTATATATTATGAGTTCTTCAGACTTCAAAGGTATTAGAACCTATATTAGCATTAGCATTAGTAGAGGCATATGATGCAAGAAAGCAAGCTTATTCAGCATCAGCCAAAAAAAAAAAAAAAACACACCACTCCCATTTCACCCCTCCGTTCGCTCAAAATACCTGTCCAGTTGAGCCTTAAATTTGTTTAGGCTATCAACTTCAACAACAAGTGATGGAAGTCGGTTCCACCAACCAACCACCCTTGGCCAAAGGCAAATTTCCGCACATCTATCCGACATCCGTCCTCCCTCAATTTGAATTTATGCCCTCTGAGGTGATTATTCTGAGCAAGATGAAGATTCCCATTGGCATTGAGCATGCTCAAACCATTCAAAGCCTTATACACCTCTATCAGATCACCTCGCCGGTGCCTAGTCTCCAGACTCTGTAATTTGCAAAACTTAAGCCTTTCTTCGTAAGAGCAACCCTTTGTTCCATTCACTAATCTTGTTGCCCTTCTCTGTACCTGTTCCAGCAGCTCTACATCCTTCTTGAAATGAGGCCTCCAGACCTGTATACAGTACTCAAGATGTGGCCTAACCATTGCCTTATACAAGGGAATAATCACCTCCTTATCCCTGCTAGAAAAATTCTTGTATATCATTGACAAGACACCATGAGCTACTCTTGCAGCTCGTCTGCACTGCTCAGAGAACTTCATATCTGCCTGCACAATTACCCCCAGGTCCTTTTCATTCTCCACCACTGTCAGTGTAGTACTGCAGAGTTGTATGTTGCTCTGGGGTTACTGTTTCCCATATGTAGTACTTTACATTTGTCAATGTTAAACTTCATTTGCCACCTCTCTGCCCATCTGTTCAACCTTTCCAGATGCTGTTGCAGCAGCATAGCGTCAGTGGTGCCCTTAACAACCCTGCCAACCTTTGTATCATCTGCAAACTTCGACATTAAACTTGATATCCCATCATCAATATCATTCATAAACACCGAAAACAACAACGGACCCAACACTGAACCCTGAGGAACTCCACTAATAACATTAGTCCACGTTGAGCAGTGTCCATTGATTACCACTCTCTGTCTTCTGCCACTGAACCATCCCCTTATCCATAGCAGCAATTTGCCTCCAATGCCACACTGCTCCAATTTGTGCAGCAGTCTTCCATGTGCAACAGTATCAAAAGCCTTTCTAAGATCCAAATTAGCATTAGCATTAGTAGAGGCATTTGATGCAAGAAAGCAAGCTTATGCAGCATCAGCCAAAAAAAAAAAAAAAAAAAACCACTTCCACTTCACCCCTCTGTTCGTTCAAAATACCTGTCCAGCTGAGCCTTAAACTTATTTAGGCTATCAACCTCCACCACAAGGGATGGAAGTCTGTTGCACCAACCAACCACCCGCTGGCTAAAGGCAAATTTCCGCACGTCTATCCTACATCTGTCTTTCCTCAATTTGAATTTATGCCCTCTCAGGTGATTTTTATGAGCTAGAGGAAGAATCCCATCAGCATTGAGCGTGCTTAAACCATTCAAGGCTTTATACACCTCTATCAGATCACTTCGCTGGTGCCTAGTCTCCACACACTGTAATTTGCAAAACTTAAGCCTTTCTTCGTAAGAGCACCCCTTTGTTCCATTCACCAATCTTGTTGCCCTTCTCTGTACTCGTTCCAGCAGCTCTACATCCTTCTTGAAATGAGGCCTCCAGACCTGTATACAGTACTCTAGGTGTGGCCTGACCATCGCCTTATACAATGGAATAATCACCTCCTTATCCCTGCTGGAAAAATTCCTGTATATCATTGACAATACTCCATGAGCTACTCTTGCAGCCCGTCTGCACTGCTCAGAGAACTTCATATCTGCCTGCACAACCACCCCCAAATCCCTTTCATTCTCTACCACTGTCAGTGTTGTACCACAGAGTTGATACGTTGCTCTGGGGTTGCTGTTTCCCATGTGTAGTACTTTACATTTGTCAATGTTAAACTTCATTTGCCACCTCTCAGCCCATCTGGTCAACCTTTCCAGATCCTGTTGCAGCAGCATAGTGTCAGAGTGTCCTTGACAACCCTGCCAACCTTTGTATCGTCTGCAAACTTGGACATTAAGCCCGATATATCATCAATATCATTTATAAATACAGAAAACAATAATGGACCCAACACTGAGCCCTGAGGGACTCCACTAATAACATCAGTCCACGATGAGCAGTGTCCATTGATTACCACTCTCTGTCTTCTCCCCCTCAACCACCCCTTTATCCATAGCAGCAATTTGCCTCCAATGTCACACTGCTCCAATTTGTGTAGCAGTCTTCCATGTGCAACAGTATCAAAAGCCTTTCTAAGATCCAAGTATATAATATCAAAGTTATTCCCTGCATCCAGTTCTTTTGTGACTGCATCATAGTATCCAATCAAGTTGGTCAGGCAAGACTTCCCCTTAACAAAACCATGCTGTGTCGGAGCTATAACTGAAGTTTTGTCTAAATGATCCTGCAGTGCTTCTTTAACCAGTGCCTCTATTAATTTTCCTGGAACAGAAGTTAAGCTCACAGGTCTATAATTACTTGTGTCAGCCTTTGATCCTCCTTTGTGAATTGGGGTCACATTTGCACATTTCCAGTCTATGGGTACCTCCCCTGAGTCCAAGGAAGCTCTCATAATTATGGCTAAGGGTTTGCTTACTTCCTTTGCTGCCTCCTTTAATATAACTGGATAGATCCCATCCACCCAGGGTGCCTTTCTTGTGTTTATCTTCAACAGTTTCTCCTCCACTTTACTCCCAGTTATTTCAAGATTCTGTAGCTTACTGCTAGAGTTGAATACACCTCTGGCATTCCCCTTGCTGAATAACTCCTCATGTGTGAATGTCGATGCAAAATATTCATTTATTTTTTTAGCTTGTTAGCTACCTGAGCAGGATCATCAACAGTTGACCCATCAATATCAAGTGGACCAATCTGATTCATCCCATTCCTTCTAGAGTTTACATAAGTAAAGAACTCTTTGCTGTTCTTTGCATCCCTTGCCAAGGATTTCTCGTAATCTGCCTTCGCCTGCCTAACCTCCTTTGTAACTTGGTTGCATATCAACTTGTATCTATCATAGGCTTCTGTGTCATGTGTTAATTTGTATGTATCCCATGCATTTTTCTTCTCTGCCATATGCCTCATTAGTTCATCTGACATCCATTTTGGCCTAAACCTTGAACAATATTTCTTAGTTGGTATGTAAAGCCTAGTAGCTTCCAAGATAAGTTCTTTGAATGCTTCCCATTTTGCATTTGCTGTTGGTAACATCATCAGTTGGTCCCACTGTATAGAATTTAAATACTGTCTCAGTCCATCGTAGTCGCCTTTACGGAAGCAATAACCCTTCCCTTTACCCCTAATGGTAGTTACCTCTTTTAGTAAATCCCACTTCAGCACACTGTGATCACTGCCACCTAGTGGTTCATTTATCTGCAGATTCTTAATGAATGAAGGATCACTGCTGATAATCGAATCAAGAGTATTACTCCCTCTAGTTGCCTCCCGAACATGCTGATGTAGAAAACAATCATCCAATAAATCCACAAAAGCCCTGCTAGTGTGTGAGTAACCAGCCCCCAAAAACCAGTCAATATCTGGGAAATTGAAATCTCCCATTATAAGACACTCTGATTTACTGGCCCACTCTATTTCCCTGTACAGTTCCTTATTATACTCATCAGAGTCATTAGGCCTATAGCACACTCCTACTCTCAATTTTGATCTCCCAATGCTTATGTCACACCAAACTGACTCCACACTGCACTGTCCAGCGATATCGACTGGCTTCACTTCCTTGGTTTTTATGTGTTTCTTAACTAATAGCATAACACCTCCCCCCTTCCTATCCTGTTTATCCTTTCTGTAGACGTTGTACTTCCCAAATTGCAGTTCCGCATCCCTTATATCTGTGTGACACCACGTCTCTGATATCCCAACAATATCTGCTTTCGATGTTTTGAGCAATACCTCAAATTCATCAAATTTATTTACTAAACTCCTAGCATTGGTGTACACGCAAGTATACCTGAACCTGTTTCTATTCTTAGCCACCCTAACACAACCCATGTGTTTACTTGTACCGCAATGGCTCCCAGCAGTCTCTGAAATACCATGCATCTTGTTTTTCAGGCTTCTGCTCATTCTAATAGAAGCAGTGCAAGAATCTCTTTCACCTCTGCCAGTGGCTACTGTCAATCTATTGGTCTTTGTCTCCCCCCAAGCTAGGCAGGTTTCCGACCCACCTAACACTGCCTCGATAGCATCAGCAAATATTCTTGCACCCTTTCTATTTAAGTGTATCCCATCCCTGTAGAAGCAATCTCTCCTGTTAACAAGTACAGTCCAGGCTGAAAAAAATTCTACCCCTTGAGCCTTGCACAATCTTTCCAGGGCCGAATTGATCGACAAGGCTCTCATCATATACTCCCTCCTATCGTGTCTGGGCAGAATTGCAGACACTTTCAAATTCAACCCTAATTCTCGGCTTTTGTTCAACAGTGACCTGTACTTGTTAAGTAATTCTGCCGGTCTCCTACTCTTAATATTATTAGTGCCAACGTGTACAACTATATCACCTTTTGTGACCTTAAAAGATGATATTCGCTCTACAATGTCATCAACCTTTGCTCCTGGAAGACATACCCTGGTCCTGTTCCACCTATCTTTTTTACAAAGCATGTTCCCCGTTTCCCTGACAATAGAGTCACCAACAACTACTAGTTCCTTCGGGACCAGCGCATTCTGCCTTGGGGGTTGTCTCTGTGTCACGCGATGCCCAAGTGCAAGCTCTGGCGTTGATGTGGGCAGCTGAGAGCTTGATGGGCCCCTCAATTTAGTTTCTTCGAGGGCATCCACCCTGTCCTTCAAGCTCTCATATAGGCCCATAAGAACGCCGAGTTGTTGCCTGATATCGATACACTCCTTGCATCGCGCACACACAAAGACATCCCCCTTGGCAGTATCATGTCCCGTACCCGATTGCTCTGCAAACATCAAGCAAACAGTGCATTTTATAAGGCTGTGAGTCAGAGGACAACTGCCCCCCTCAGTTCTGCTCTGAGCCACAGCACTTCCATTAGCTTGAGCCTTTTACTTTGCTGCTCTGGTCTGAGTCATGATTCTATTAATTTATTAATTAATTATGTTATTAATTATATTACGCTTGTAATCTAAGTCGTTATATGTATTTATTTAAACGTACAATTTAACTGCTAACGAAGTTCAACTAACGCTATCTAGTACGTTATATAACCTACGGTATATCTAGTATGGTATCACAATGGCGGGAAAGTTACTAACGGTAGCGGTAGTTACGAACACGTGGAAACCCTTACCGATACTTTTACAAGGCCGAGTAAAGAATAAATACACCAAATTAATCAAAAAATCACAAAATAATGTTATACTACTAAATTTAAATCAAAAGTTTTAGAAAAACAATAATTTCAAATCAATAAATAAGAAAAATCCACTTAGCGGCTTGGAACACGACCGTCACTAGTAGCCTCGTCAGCAGATATCAAAGTTATTCCCTGCATCCAGTTCTTTTGTGACTACATCATAGTATCCAATCAAATTGGTCAGGCAAGACCTGCCCTTAACAAAACCATGCTGCGTCTGACCTATAACTGAATTCTTGTCTAGATGATACTGCAGTGCTTCTTTAACCAGTGCCTCTATTAATTTACCTGGAACAGAAGTTAAACTAACAGGTCTATAATTACTTGTGTCAGCCTTTGATCCTCCTTTGTGAATTGGGGTTACATTTGCACATCTCCAGTCTATGGGTACCTCCCCTGAGTCCAAAGAAGCTCTCATAATTATGGCTAGGGGTTTGCTGCCTCCTTTAATATATCTGGATAGATCCCATCCACCTCAGGTCCCTTTTTTATGTTTATCCTCAACAATCTCTCCTCCACTTTCCTCTCAGTTATTACAAAATCATCCAGCTCACTGCCAATGTTTACTTTACCTACATCATTCTCCTTCCTGAATAACTCCTCATGCGTGAATGTAGATGCAAAATACTCGTTTAGATTGTTAGCCACCTGAGCAGGATCCTCAACTGTTGAACCATGAATATCCAGTGGACCAATCTGATTCATCCCTTTCCTTCTTGAGTTTAAATAGGTAAAGAACTCTTTTCTTTTTTTCTTTGCATCCTTTGCCAAGGATTTTTCGTAGTCTTGGTTTGCCTGCCTAATCTCCTTTGTGACTTGGTTACAGACCAACTTATATCTATCATAGGCTTCCATGTCACCCATTAATTTGTATGTATCTCATGCATTTTTCTTCTCTGCCACATGTCTCATTAGTTCATCTGACAACCATTTAGGCCTAAACCTTGAACAATATTTCTTAGTTGGTATGTAAAGCCTGGTAGCCTCCAAGATTAGTTCCTTGAATGCTTCCCATTTTGAGTTTGCTGTTGGTAACATCATCAGTTGGTCCCACTGTATAGAATTTAAATACTGTCTCAGACAAACTCAGCACACCGAAGCATGGTATTACTCAATACCATGCTTCAGTGTGCTGAAGGTTGAGAAGACAGAATAAGATACCTGTTGATATTAGACTTCAATTTCTGTAGATTGTAATTTTCAAGAAATGCACGTGAAGCAAGGTTGTTCCAGCAAGCAGAAGTTGAAGGATAAATAAGGAAGAATAAAAATTTGTTCTTTGAGTTGGATGTTGGTCAGTAAATGAATCATGACTTGTAGTGGCATGTGTTTGAACTGTGGGGAGAATTGCAGAAGCCAATTAAGTACCCATGGAAGTATCTACGGAAAAAGGCATGCAATGGAAACAGAATGACTATGAGACAGGGAGTTCAGAGATTTTGCAAGACATGATCATTATAATTAACCTGATTGCCTTCTTCTGAATGGAGTCTAGAAGCCTGAGAGAGTGTTTTGGGAGCACTTCACTAGATGTGGGAACATATTCCAAGCTATGGCCGATTTCAGATTTGTATAGAGGGAGTAGTTTAGGAGAAAATAATGCCAAGAGAAAACCCAGTTTTTTAAATGCAGAGATGGCAGTATTTATGACATGCTTAGGCCAAGTGAGATTAGAAGTTAGGTAATCCCTAATAGAGATATGTGATAGGATATCACATATCTCTTTGTTGCGAGATAAGATAGGATTGAGTTTTACGATTGAAATTGCAGTTATTTTTGCCCCTTGGAGAATTACATGGAGATCAACATTTAAGGAATTGGTAGTGGATATTTGAGAAGTTGAAGCTTTTTATGCAGAGCAATATTTCTGAAACTGGAAGGTGGAATGTAATATGCTGGCATCAGCAAAACTATGAATAGGATTAACAGGCAGTAAAAGAAGGGTCATTAATTAAATATACAAGAGGAAAAGAATGGAGAAAGAACTGAATACCCAATTGCAAAAAAAAAGTCTGCAATCCATAAGATGAAAACTTGTTTCAAAGACCTGTCTGCCAAACATGGTCAAAAGTCTTAGAAACATCAAGAGGTAACTGCTTGAGTTTTATCAGACTTTTCCATTGAATTTACCCACAGATGGGTAACATAAGCCAAAATATCACCAGTGAATAAACACCGATGGAATCTATATTGGCAGTCATTGATCAGGTGGAAGGTTTTGAGATGGTTTATGAGTTTGCAGTTAATGAAATTTCTACCGTACTTAGAAAGAGTAGAAGTTAGTACAATGAGATGATAATTGGATCAGAGGAATTTGTCACTTGTTTTATGACTTGCAAATTTGTTCATTTCCACCTGGCTGGAAATGAACAAATTTGCATGTACAGTAAAAGTCCGAAAATCCAGGCTGATCGGAGACTGGGTCGATATGGATTTTCCGGATTCTTAGGCAGTACTTTTAAAATTTAATAAGATGGAATAAAGAAGAGATGACCAGGTAAATTTTGACAGTTTATTCATTAGCAAATAAAGCATGTTTCAAACTGATCAAAACGAGCAGTTTTAAATAAAAATAAAGTAAACACCTGACAAAGGTGTAAACAAAAATTTTCACAAAAAAAAAAAAAAAGTGTGTGTAACGCTTGAAATCGTGTTTAAAAATGAACAATGTAAAAGAAAAATACAGTATATAAATGAAAGCAGAAGATACATATTTTATATAAATTAATTATTTTTTTTCGTTTATTAATGAAACATTTTCTTATAAAATACAAAGTTTGAAAAACAAACAAATATTTATTCATTCTTTTGTGCGATTTCTGTTGCACTGCTTGTGGATTCCATTCACAAGCAGTGCAACAGAAACTTGCAGCTTCTACTCTATCTGCTGCATTGCTTGACGCTTCTATTGCTTTCTTTAAATACCTTTGTATATCATCTTGTTTACGACTTTGTGATAAAATTATTATGGACCATGTGCACATGCATGATGTTCCGATCAGTTCCATTAGTTCTTTCACTTCAGATGCCTTCAGCTTTATGTGAAATCCTTCAAAATCTTTATTTTGATCAGATTGTAGATCTGCAAACATCAAGTTCGGCCATAACTTTCGCCACGCTCTTAAAAGAGTTACAGGTTTGACTGCATTCCATGCAGTCGCGTGTGAAAATGTTGCATCTTTGATTGTAAAACTGTGTCGAAATTCTGAAGGGTCGACATTCTTATGCATCATTTTCGTCATAAAATCATTTTTAAAGTTCCTAATGACTCCTTGATCCATGGGTTGAAATAATGGTGTTACGTTTGGTGGCAAGTAACATGCAAAAAAAAAATTCCACAATCAGACACTAATTTTGATTTATGCAGGTGGGCCCTACAGTTGTCGAGAAGTAGCAGGCACTTCTGTAGCTGAGTGGTTAGGAGTGCAGTAGCACACGCTCTTTGAGTAGACCGGAGTTCAAGCCCCTGACTGCAGAATAGGGTCAATCTGCCAACCCGCACTGGACCAGCTTGGCAGATTATGGTCCATTTCCCTCAGCGTGAATTGTTGAGGAGGAGGCTTCCATCCTGCAGCCCCTCGACGTGGGCACCTGTACGTGGTGAGGGGACCTCCCAGTGACGCTGCTGGACTTCCAGACTAGCATCTGGGATCCAACGCCCACAGCCCAGGTTCCAGGCTTACATCAATGGAATCCGGCGTGTTTGCCGTGCGCTGCGACCCGTGGAAATTTGGAAAGGGGGATCCTGGTGGTTGAGGGGCCCAGCTTCAATACACCACTTTGGCCCCTGCTTCGACAAGACGGGTGGTCCTGGAAGATCCGGCTAGGATCAGTCGGCTAGTAGGCTCGCCTGCGAGGGTCAACCGTGTCAATGCCACGCCCCTACCTTCATGGTCCGAGGGACAGGATTCAGGCTGGCGGCGGTGCGGGTATAGTGTCTGGGTAGCCCTGGTGTTCCACTCCCGAGCGCATTTATTGCATGCCGGGTAGTGGGCATCCCTTTGGGCTCCGTGGTGGGTGGGGAGCCCGGGCACTGAACAATTTAAAAACTATATGAATCCTGATAAACTTACTTCTTCAGGGGCCCCAACCCGGTCCCTATCTGAAAATTTAGACAGAGAAACAGATAGCATTATTGCTAAAAAGAGGCAGCGAACCGAATTACCATCAGGGCCTGTCCCAAGGTTCTTAATCATGCATTCTACCAATGAAACACCGATTGGTAAAATGTCGCCATTTTTTATTCAAAAAGGGTTAGATGGGTTAGCAGGTTCACCCAAATCAGTTAAGAGGCTTCGTTCTGGGGATCTCTTGATTGAATCTAAAAATGACAGGCAATCAGAACATCTCCTCCGAGTAACATCAATCGGAGATTGATGTTACTCAATTCATTGATTGAGAACACTCAATTCATTGATAGGTGTCATTTCGGAGTGGGACCCTCTCGACGTAACCGAGGAGGAAATCTGCTCTGAATTAAAACCACAGGGAGTTATTGCCGTCAAGAGAATTACTGCGTGAAGGGATGGAAAAATTGTTAAAACCAGGAGCGTTATCCTGACTTTTAACTCTCCTAAACCTCCTGACGAGATTAAAGCTGGCTACATCAACTGTCCAGTACGTCCATACGGTCCGAACCCTTTACGGTGTTTTAAATACCAGAAGTATGGACATTCTCAAATGGCCTACCGTGGAGTCCTTGCATGCGCTCGATGCGGTGCAAAGGACCACGAAACAACAGCATGTTCAGCCGCAAAACCCACCTGTATTAACTGTGAAGGCGAACACCCGGCCTACTCACGAGCATGCCAGAGGTGGAAAGAAGAAAAAGAAATTCAACGGCTGAAGGCAGAGCTAAACATATCATACCAGGAGGCAAGGAAATCGGTGAAATCCCTGAATATCAACAGACCTACCTATGCCCAGAAGGTAGCAGGGAGATGTTCCGTCGGAACTCAGACGGACATGACCATTCCTCCAAAGGAGTCTTTCACTCCCATCGCGCGTTATCTCTTAAGCTCTCAAAAACCTGCACAGAAGGACCAATCAGCTGCCACTTCTATATCGGTACCTCCTAATGCTCCACAAGTAACAAAGGTAATTATGAAAGAAAAGAATAAGAAAGGGGAAGTCTCCCCTACTACCCAAGTAAACATGGATGTCGAGCAGAAGGAGGTACCCGAAGATTCAGTCTTGGAACTCTTTGCGGAGGAAGAAATGGACGCGGGATAGCGTCCATTCTTCCCCAAAAAAGATAAACCCAAGACTGATAAAAGTAAGCCCTCAGCACCTCGGAAGCCGCCTGATGGACCCACCAAGCCAAAATAATGGGTAAATTCCTACAGTGGAATTGTCGTGGATTCCGGCGAAATACTGATGACATCAAGGCCCACCTGCAAAAGCACGAGCCAGTTTGCTTTTGCTTGCAGGAAACTTATCCCACAATGCATAACACCACAATTTTTCGTAAGGATAGAATTGCGGATGGTCCTGCTCATGGAGGAGTGGCTATCCTTGTGGGAAACCAGACCCCAGTTCAGCCCTTGCTAATTACAACTAGCATAGAAGCTGTTGCAATTCGCCTTTCAGTGGGATTTTTATTAACTGTGTGCTCCATTTATTTGCCACCTGGGACTGACATCTCCCAGGCAGACCTTGATGTTCTTCTAACGCAGCTGCCTCCCCCTTTCTTACTTCTCGGGGATTTTAACGGACAACACCCTGTGGGGTAGTGCTAACATCAACGGAAGGGGACGAGTCATAGAGCGTATGCTCAATGACAATGACCTTTCCCTTCTAAATACTGGAACAAACACCTTCTTCCACATGCCTACCCGTACTTTTTCTGCCATTGATCTCACTATCTGCTCCCCTTCTCTACTCCCTTCATTCACTTGGGAAGTGGAGGAGAATCCATACGGAAGCGATCACTTCCCTGTGATAACCTTGTTACACAGTGGGAGACCATGTCTTCCCTTCAGTTTACCACGGTGGAAGATTGATCAGGCTGACTGGACTGTCTTCCAACATCGGGCAAATTTTGATCTTAGCACGGTCAGTCAAGAGCCTATCAATGATGCAGTTAAGTACATCACAGAAAATATTGTCCAAGCAGCTGCGAATGCTGTTCCAAAAACATCTGCCCGGTTTCCACCATTTCCCAAACCTTGGTGGAATTCACAATGCACAGCAGCAAAAAAGGCTCAAAACAAAGCGTGGGGGATATTCCGCCGATATCCTACCACGACCAACCTTATAGCCTTTAAACGTTTGCACGAGCCAAAGCACGATATATCCGTCGTCAGAGTCAAAAGGAATCATGGATCCGTTTTACCTCATCTATTAACCAGGCTACCAATTCTAAGGTAGTCTGGGATAAAATCCGGAAAATGAAGGGAAAATATACATCCCACCCTTCTGCAATCCTAGATTATAATGGATGCGCTATTGCAGATCCAACTGCAATAGCCAATTCTTTTGGGGAAACATTCTCTAACATTTCTGCAACATCTTCGTATTCCTCAGAGTTCCTGGTCCTGAAATATAAAATCGAAAAACAGGCACTTAACTTTAAATCTAAGAGCATTTATCCCTACAACGGGGATTTCACTATTCTGGAACTGAAAAGAGCCCTCGCTCTTTCCCAAGCAAGTGCCGTAGGACCAGATGGCATCCATTATGAAATGATTAAACATCTTTCATCAAAATCTATGGATTGTCTGCTCCTTCTGTATAACAGAATCTTTACTGAAGGGCAGTTTCTGGACTCCTGGCGAAAGGCAATCGTTCTTGCCTTTCCTAAACCAGGAAAGGATCCAAAAGTCACCACCAATTATCGTCCTATTGCTCTGACTAGCTGTCTGTGCAAAATCCTGGAGGGAATGGTTAATTCCCGTTTAATATGGTACTTAGAATCAAACGACCTTCTCTCCAAAATCCAGTGCGGCTTCCGAAGGAACCGGTCCACTTTGGACCATCTTATTAGACTGGAAACATCCATCCGGGATGCTTTCCTAAAATGCGAACACTTGGTGTCGGTGTTCTTTGACATGGAGAAAGCGTATGACACAACTTGGAGATTTGGCATCTTAAAAGATCTGCATAGCCTTGGCCTTAGGGGGCAACTCCCCATTTTTATTAAAAACGTTTTAGCCAATCGATCTTTCCAAGTTCGTGTGGGATCCTCACTCTCTCGTTCCTTCAGTCAAGAGGAGGGAGTACCACAAGGATCAGTATTAAGTGTCACGCTTTTTGCCATCAAAGTAAATTCCATCACAGAACAACTTCCTCCAACTGTAAACAGTGCCCTCTATGTTGATGACTTTAGCATATTTTGTCAGTCATGCAACATGAGGGTTATTGAAAGACAACTGCAAGAAAGCTATTGATCGCCTCAACTCCTGGGCTCTTACTAATGGCTTCAGGTTCTTGCCAGAGAAGACCGTTTGCTTACACTTTTGTCGTAAGCGTAATCTTCATCCTGAACCTGAATTAAAGCTCGGACAAAATGCAATTCCAGTAGCAACGGACACAAAATTCTTGGGACTCATATTCAATAAAAAGCTGACCTTTCTGGATCACACCCGTCAACTCCGCACCAAGTTCACAAGAGGGCTGAATATTCTGCGCTCTCTTTCCTCAACATCTTGGGGTGCGGATCGATGCACCCTGCTACGCATCTATCGTGCACTTGTACGATCCAGACTAGATTACGGGTCCCTGGTATACAATTCGGCCAGAGACAGTGTACTTCGATGGCTGGATCCTGTCCATCATCAGGCTCTCCGTATCGCTATTGGAGCATTTCGAACATCTCCTGTCCAGAGCTTATACGTCGAAGCAAACGAACCACCGTTATCACTTCGACGTAAGCAGTTGTCTCTAAAGTACGCCTTAAAACTGAAATCCCTGCCAGACCATCCTACATGGCCATTCGTTTTTGAGCCACGATGGGAAAATTTGTACAACACCCGTAAGACTGCTAATCGTCCTTTTGGTATTCGTCTCCAAGAGCTACTCAAAGAACTTAATATTAAGGTAGACAAGGTTGCCCAAACACCAAAGCAACCCCTTCCACCCTGGCATGCTCATGTTCCAACATGTGACTTGTCCCTTAGAAATTGGGGAAAGTCGGACACTCTATCGTCTGTCTACCTGCAGCTTTATTCAGCACACCGAGCTGAACATTCTGACTTCGCGCCAGTTTACACAGACGGTTCGAAGTCGGAATCATATGTGGGATCTGCTGCTGTCTTTACAGACAGCACTACATCAGAGCAGATTCCCTCTGAGTGCAGTATATTTACTGCAGAGCGCAGCATGCTATAGAGTTAGCCTTGGATCACATTAGTGAATGCCAATACCAATGGTTCATTTTATATTCCGATTCTCTCAGCGTGTTACAGGCTTTAATATCTGTGAGATATAATCCTCATCCAGTTCTGTCTAGTATTCAGCAGAAGATTCACTTCCTCCTCGGACGTGAATATGATATCCACTTCTGCTGGATTCCCAGCCACATTGGGATTAGGGGAAATGATTTGGCTGACGCCGCAGCCAAATCAGCAATTCCCAATAATAACCACTGCCTGCCAGTCCCCTATTCAGACTACAGGCAAATAATACACCAAAAGATATATTCCCAATGGCAGGATTCGTGGAATAGACAGACTGTGAATAAATTATATCGTATAAAGCCTGTTATTGACCGGTGGCAGTCTAGTCTGCGCAGGAATCGTAAGGAGGAAGTTGTTCTTGCCCAGACCCGCATAGGACACAGTCATTTAACTCATTCGTTTTTGCTGAGGGCTGATGACCCTCCTATGTGTGTGTCCTGTGGCACAATTTTAACGATTAGACACCTTTTAATTGAATGTCCAGATTTTAGCAATATCCGTCTTACCGCTTTTAACCATCTGACTGAGCCGTATACACTCAGTCAGATTTTATCTGACAATGACAATGTCAGATAAAATCTGACTTGTAGTCATCTAAAATTTTTTTAAACGTTGCATTATATTCTGTTGCTGCTTATGTATCAGCCGACTGTCTTTCTCCAGCAACATCTAACTGTTAATATCATGACGAGTTTTAAAATTCCTAAACCATTCATCACTAAATGTGCACTTTGATTCAATGTTCATTTGCTCCATAAGACCTTGCTTTGGCAATAAGCATACGGTCCAGAAATTGCCATACCTTCTGATCGTTTTAGCAAAAACCATTTGTACAACACTTTATTGAGATTCTCTAATTTAGGCTGATGTAAATTTTTTCTCTCTCAGCAATTTTATTGTGAGGCTCAGACGACGCTGTGAATTCTAGAATTTTATTCTTTGCCTTTTTTATATCATAAATTGTAGCTGATGTTGTATGTTTCCATTAAAACAGTATTGCTAACACTGCTTTCTAGTTTCTTAATTATTTCAAGTTTGTCACTCAATTAACACGTGTTCTTCTTTCTCTTCACACCATGAAGTTTATCTATTTTAGGAGCCATTATTTATGGACTTGTAAATACGAATGCTATATATGGTAAACGGAAAGAGTAGGACAAAAATTATAGTGTTTCCACTGTTTGATTGCTTGTTTCAAAATGGCGACTACAAGCTCACTTGTTGTCGCTGAGAATCTGTGGCACGCACACACAAGTCTACTAAATTTAAAATGTTTGTGAGTTTTGGAAAAGTCCGGATTTTCTGACTTTTACTGTAGAAGGAAAATCACTAGCGGAATAAGAAAGTATTATCATTAGCAAAGGCACATGATGCAAGAAAGCAAGCTTATATAGCATCAGCCAAAAAAAAACCCTTCTCATTTACCCATCCACTCAATCCAAATGTTTGTCTAGTTCTGCCTTGAATCTGTTTAAGCAATCAACTTCTACATCAACAGAAGAAGGTTTGTTCCAGCAATCAACCAACAGTTGGCTAAAGGCAAACTTCCGCACATCTTTCCTACAATTCTTTTTCCTCAATTTGAATTTATGCCCTCTCAGGTGATTACTCTGAGCAAGAGGAAGAATCCCATCAGCATTGAGCATGCCCAAACCATTCCAGGCTTTATACACCTCAATCAGATCACCTTGCAGGTGCCTAGTCTCCAGACACTAATTTGCAAAACTTTAGCCTTTCTTTGTAAGAGCAAATCTTTGTTCCATTCACTGATCTTGTTGCCCTTTTCTGCACTCGTTCCAGAAGCTCTACATCCTTTTTAAAATGAAGCCTCCAGACCCGTATACAGTACTCAAGGTGTGGCCTGACCATTATCTTATACAAGGGAATAATTACCCCCTTATCCCTGCTAGAAAAATTCCTGTATATCATTGACAAGACACCATGAGCTACTCTTGCAGACCGTCTACGCTGCTCAGAAAACTTCATATCTGCCTGCACAATTACTCCCCCCCCTGTACTTTTCACTTTCTACCACTGCCAGTGTAGTACCACACAGCTGATACGTTACTCTGGAGATACTGCTTCCCATATGCAGTACAGTAATACCCCGACTTACGCTACCCCGACTTACGCGAACTCGGAGTTACGCGGTTCCTGATTTTTTCGTTTGGCAACGCTGCCGCCCACTATCTTCAAGGTCGTTTTTCATATGTTAACGATATACGGTGCGACGGCGGAGAATGAGAGCGAAAGATGAACAAAATTCAACTTTGCTGCTTTTATGTTTTTTATATCAGTGAAGGGGAAACACACTTTCACCATAATAACATAAAAACCAACACAATTCCAGCTATCGGTATAATCGCAAATGCAATTAGATCGAGTTTACTACCAGTTTATAACAGATTCCACTAGCAGAAACGCAACTGGATTTTTATTGTTTTATGGTAGTAACCCCTAGAAATGTGAGGTGTTGATAGTGTATCTCTGCCTTTATTGTGTTGTTTATTCAGTTGCTACATGCGCGCAGCTTTGTTTATGCGTATCAAGCGTGCCTCCTCGTTTTGTAATTGTGCTTTATTCCCTAAAAATGAAAAGGAAGCGTCCTGGTGAAGACACTGCAGATTCAGAGAGAAAAAGAAAAGCAATTATCGATAAACAGAGGCGGACTGGGTCAAAAATTCTTACCCGGGAAAATTTATAGTGGCCTCATACTATGGTTTATGGCCAAAATCACACTGGCCCACCGAGGTTTCCCCGGTAAGGCTTATGGCCAGTCCGCCTCTGTCGATAGAGAAAAAATATGAAATTGTGAAACGCTTTGAGCGAAATGAAAGACCATGTGATATTGCACGTGCTACAGGCCTAAATGAGGCAACGGCGAAAAGCACATGACAATTGCAAACTTGACAGGTTGAAAATTGAAAAGGGCTCAATTGTAAAGGGCTTAAAAATTTTAGAAAACATAGACTCCAACGAAGAACGCGTTATAGCTACAAAGCAAGGAATAAAAAAATTATTAGCTTGCTACGAAGAAATTCTGCGTGAAAAAAAGAACGCGCTGTGTCGTCAGACGAATTTGTTAGATTTTATGAAGCCATCGACATCGAAATAACTTTTTAACGTAAGTCATTTGTTTTTTTTTTTAATTAATATTTTGTATTAATATGTATAAAGAACTGCAATTTTATTAATATTTTTCTTCTAAACTAGTGTTTTTGTTAGTCCTTGGTCCCAATTATATGCAAAGTTGTACCCCGACTTACGCGAATTCGACTTACGCGATTTTCGTCGGACCCACCTATCGCGTAACTTCGGGGTATTACTGTACTTTACATTTGTCAAGTTAAACTTCATTTGCCACCTCTCAGCCCATCTGCTCAACTTTTCTAGATCCTGTTGCAGCAGCGTACTATCATTAATGTCATTAACAACCCTGCTGACCTTCGTATTACCTGCAAACTTAGACATTAAGCCTGATATACCATCATGAATATCATTAATGAATACAGAAAACAACAATGGACCTAACACTGAACCCTGGGCGATTCCACTAATAACATTAGTCCATGAAGAGCAGTGTCCATCGATTACCACTCTCTGTCTTCTCCCACTCAACCAGCCCTTTATCCATAGCAGCAATTGCCTACAATGTCACACTGCTCCAATTTGTGTAGCAGTCTTCCATGTGCAACAGTATCAAAAGCTTTTCTAATATCCAAATATATGATATCAAAATTATTCTTTGCATCCAGTTCCTTTGTGACAACATCATAGTATCCAGTCAATTTGGTTAGATAAGACTTCCTCTTAACAAACCCATGCTGTGTCCGGGCTATAACTGAAGTCTTGTCTAGATGATTCTGCAATGCTTCTTCAACCAGTTCCTCCATTAATTTTCCTTGAACAGAAGTTAAACTAAAGGAAGACAGAGGTAATTACAGGTCTGTAATTACCTCTGTCTCACTTTGATCCTTCTTTGTGGATTGGGGTCACATTTGCACATCTCCAGTCCATGCATCCAAGGAAGCTCTCATAATTATGGCTAAGGGTTTGCTTACTTCCTTTGTTGCCTCCTTTAATATAACTGGATAGATTATATCCACCCCAGGTGCCTTTCTTGTGTTTATCTTCAAAAATTTCTCCTCCACTTTACTCTCAGTTATTACAAGATTATCTAGCTTACTGCCAGAGTTTAATACATCTTTGGCATTCCCCTCCCTGAATAACTCCTCATGTGTGAATGTAGATACAAAAATATTCATTTAGTTTGTTAGCTACCTGGGCAGGATCATCAACAGTTGAACCATCGATATCAAATGGACCAATCTAATTCATCCCCTTCCTTCTAGAGTTTACATAAGTAAAGAACTCTTTGCTGTTTTTCTTTGCATCCTTTTCCAAAGATTTCTCGTAATCTGCCTTTGCCTGCCTAACCTCCTTTGTGACTTGGTTACAACCAGCTTATATCTATCATAGGCTTCTGTGTCACCTGTTAATATATATGTATCCCATGTATTTTTCTTCTCTGCCACATTTCTAGTTAGTTCATCTGACATCCATTTAGGCCTAAACCTTGAACAATATTTCTTAGTTGGTATATAAAGCCTCCAAGTAGCTTCCAAGATAAGTTCTGTGAATTCTTCCCATTTTGAATTTGCTGTTGGTAACCTCATCAGTTGGGCCCACTGTTTACAATTTAAATACTGTCTCAGACCATCGTAGTCACCTTTACAAAAGTAAAAACTCTTCCCTTTACCCTGATGGTAGTTACCTCATTGAGCAAATCCCACTTCAGTACACTTTGATTGCTGCCACCTATTAGTTCCTTTATCTGCAGATTCTTAATGCATAAAGAATCACTACTGATAATCAGATCAAGAGTATTTCTCCGTCTAGTTGCCTCCCGAACATGCTACTGTAGAAAACAATCATCCAATAAATCTACAAAAGCCTTGCTAGTGTGTGAGTGACCAACCCACAAATTTCAGTCAATCTCTGGGAAATTAAATCCACCATAATAAGACACTCTGATTTACTGGTCCACTCTATTTTTCTGTTTGTTTTATTATACTCATTATACTTACAATTGATTATAGTTGTTTATTATACTCATCAGAGTCAGTAGGTCTGTAACACACTCCTACTCTCAATTTTGCTTTCCCAGTGCTTATGTATTATACCAAACTGACTCGACACTTCATTGTTCGGGCGCCTCCGTAGCCAGGTGGGAAGGAGCAGCAGTGCGTAGCATATGCTTCTTGATTAGACCGGGGTTCGAGCCCGTCACCACCAAATACGGAGTATGCGGAAAGGTCAAGGAATGACCACCGCATATCCCGGAGCAATATGGCCTTAGTTGCTAATGCTCCTAAAAACCAAATAACAAACAAACTTCATTGTTCAGCCGTACTTTGTTGGATTTTATGTGTTTCTTAACTAACAGCATAACCATCCTCCCTCCCTTCCTGTCCTGTCCTGTCTATCCTTCCCATACACATATTGTACTCCCCAAATTCCAGTTCTGCATTCCTTATATCTGTGTGACACCATGTCTCTGTTATCCCAATATCTGCCTTTGAAGTTGACCAACACATCAAATTCATCAAATTTATTTGCCAAACTCCTATCATTGGTGTACACACATGTATACATGCACCTGTTCCTATTCTTAGCTACCGTAACGTAGCCTATGAATTTATTTGTTCTGCAATGACTCCCAGCAGTCTCTGGAATCCCCTGCACCTGTTTTCCAGGCTGCTGCTAACTCGAATAGAAGCAGTGCAAGAATCAGTTTCACCTCTCTCAGTCGCTTCTCTTAATCTATTAGTCCGTGTATCCTCCCAAGCTAGCAGTTTTTTGACCTATCTAACACTGCCTCAATAACATCAGCAAATATTCTTGCACCCTTTCTATTTAAGTGTAACTCATCCCTGTAGAAGCAGTCTCTCCTCTTAACAAGCACAGACCCGGCTGAGAAAAATTCTACCCCTTGAGCCTTGCACAATCTCTCCAGTGGTGAATTGATCTACATGGCTTTCATCATATACTCTCTCCTATCATATCTGGGCAGAATTGCAGACACTTTCATCAAGAAGATGACACAGAATAGGAGTAATTTCTTGAGCACATGTTTTGAGAACAAGTAGAGAAATACCATCAGGACCTGGAACCTTCATCAAGATTTTTCAAATTCTTTTGACATCCTTTTGATGGAATAGCATAGGATACATTGAGTGGAGTATGCTGGGAATGATAGGAGATGATTTACGAAAATCGTCAATTCAAGCATAGAAAAAAAGTAGGATTGTAATTGGTAATAGAATCATTAGGTTTTAACAGGTGAGAGTACATATGAACAAAATTTGTTGCCAGTAGCTTGGGTAAGGGACCAGAATGCTTGAATACTCTTTTGACAAGAAGCAAACTTGCTTATTGTCCAAAGTTCTCAGCTCCATCAATATCTAGTTTGGAATGATTAGTAACTGTTTTACAGTTGTTGCTGTGAGCTTTAATATATGCAGAAAATGAACCTAGAGATTTGAATGTGAGTCAGTTGTGATATGCAATATTCTTATCTTGAAGAACTTTAGCAGATTTATTGGAAAACCAAAATAAAGGACAAGGTTTTAAGGTGCAGTGTGGAATAAAGGATTTCATCCCTACAAGAATAATTTCACCGACATAATGAACATCAGAAGATTTGAAACTGTAATTAAACCAAAGAAAAGAATAGAAGTTCTGGGAGGTTGTCTCATTTTACGCTGTGATGCTAAACAAAATGACGCTTAGAACAGTTTTTTTTTTTTTTTTAAGTAAAACCAAAACACGACAGGTATTTGAACCTATAGTACTTGGTACCATGCTTGGGTTGGAGGTTGAGAACACGAAAGAAGATATTTGTTGACATTAGACTTGAACTTCTGTAGACTGTAATTTTCAGGAAATACGTGCGAAGAAAGGTTGTTCCAGAAAACAGCAGTTGAATGAATAAACAAGGAAGATGAAAAGTTGGTTCTGTGAGCTTGAAGTACGACAGTAAGCGGATGTTGGCTGGTGGCGGCATGTGTTCGGACTGTTTTGAAAGAGAGAGCAGGAATTATAGAAGCCAATTCAGAAGAACAGTGCCCATGGAAGTATCTGTAGAAAAGGCATGCAGCAGAAACAGTGTGTCTATGAGAAAGCGAGTGGAGAGACTCTGTTAGAGATGAATCATTAATTAACCTAACTGCCCTCTTCTGAATGAAATCAAGAAGCCTGAGAGAGGTTTTGGGGGCACCACCCCAGATGTGGGAACAATATTCCATGGCAGGGCGAATTTGCGATTTATACAGAGTGAGAAGCTGTTTGGAAGAAAAGTAACGCCGAGAGCGAAAGAGAAAACCAAGTTTTTTAGATGCAGAGGAAGCAATATTTGTTATGTGCTTGTGCCAAGAGAGATTAGAAGTCAGGGTAATCCCCAAAAGAGATATATCATTTTGCCTAGAAAAGTTGGCAAACCATAAGATGGAAGCTTGTTTAGAAGACCTTTATGCCAAACACGATTGAAAGCCTTTGAAATGTCAAGATCAACTGCTTGTGTTTCACCAAACTTTTCCATTGAATTAGTCCATAAATGGGTAACGTAAGCCAGAATATCACCAGTGGATCAACATTGACGGAATCCATATTGGCGATCTTTGATCAGACGGAAAGTTTCTAGGTAGTTTGAGAGTTTGCGGTTAATTGATTTCTCCATTATTTTAGAAAGAGTAGAAGTAATTGCAATGGGATGATAATTGGATGGGAGGGATTTGTTACCCTTTTTAGGAATTGGCTGGATATGGGCAAATTTCCAAGCAGAAGGAAAAACACCTTTGGAATAAGAAAGTGAGAAAAGGAGGCAAAGAATAGTAGTAAGTTCAGGAGCACAGGTTTTGAGATCAAGTGGAGAAATACCAGCAGGACTTGGAGCTTTCTTAGCATCAAGATTCGTCAAAATCCTTTTGACAGAAGATCACAGGTGGCAATGAATGGAATGTGTTGGGAATGGTATGAGGTGTTTTACCAAGATCATTAATACATGAGTTGGAAGAAAAATGGGATGCTAGCAGGTCAGTTTTATCCTTGGCTGAAGTGACAACAGAACCATCTGGTTTTGACAGAGGTGGGAGTAAAGATGGGCAAAAGTTGCGGCCAGTAGGTTTGGCAAGAGACCAGAATGCTTGGTTACCATTAGGGCAGAAGCAAGTTTTCTACTCTTAGCCTGTTCAAAATCTAGTTTGCACTCATTAATAACTGGCTTACAATTGTTGCGAGCTTTGGTGTAGGCAGAAAATGAAACTGAAAAATTGGAAACAACCCAATTACGATATGCAATGTTCTTCTCTTGAACAGCCTTGGCACATTTATTGGAAAACCAAGGTTTAGATAAAGGACGAGATTTGAAGGTGGAGTTTGGAATAAAAGATTCCATTCCTACAAGAATAGTTTCACTGACACGATCTGAGCAAATGTTGACATCAGAAGTTTTGAAACAGTAATCCAACCAAGGAAAAGAAATCTCACAGGTCATCCCATTTTGCATTATTGTAATGCCAAACAACACGAGGTTGGGAATTGCCGTGCGTTAAAGGCTCCATTCCAGAAGAGACAATCAATAAGTTGTGATCTGAGGTGCCTAAAGGACAACTCACTTCAACTGTTTACTTAGAAGGGTTGTTTGTGAGAAAAAGATCAAGCATGTTGGCTGTATGGTTAGGATTGTCCAGTATTCTTGTAGGTAAATGAACAATATGTGCAAGGTCATTAGTAATTGACAAAGCCTCAGCATCTTGAACCACTGGGTCAGGGTGACTAGAAAACGGAAGTCAGCTGGAGTTGTGAACATTAAAATCACCAAGGAAAATTACCTCACTGTTAGGAAAGTTGGACTGGAGAAAGTCAAGTTGCAAAGAGAGGAGGTCAAAGAGCTCCAAGTGATTAGTGGAGTTGGGAGAACAGTAGAGACAACAGATGAATTTGACACAATGAGGTAGAGAGATTTTAAGCCAGAGAAGATCGAAGAGAAGAGATTCCAAATTACCAAGTCTCTGACAGGGAATATCAGAACGGACATATGCACAAGAACCACCTTTGAGACGACAGGAATCATACAGCAAATAATTTGGGCAACTGAGATGAGGAGTAATTGAATCAACCGATAATCGGGATTCTGGCAGAAAAAATACGTGGCTTGGCAGACTGCAAGTGGAAATGGACATCGGTGAGATTAGGATTGAGACCATGTATATTTGTGAAATGAATTAGTAAGTGTTTGAGAGGGTTAGATCTTTTCGCAGATAAGCTTGCTCTATTAGTTTAACAATTCATGGTGTATTCAATAGTAAGAAAAAGTGGGTGGGACATGCTGTATGAAGTAATGAAATTTTTCGATATGGCGTACACATGGTAAGAATATACCCAGATCCTTGACATCGACAATGCTCCCCGCATACACACTACTTGGACTTCCTCCAGTCACTATCTTACAGAGTAGAGGTAACAAGATTATACACTAGCTGATCCGGAAGCCTCCTAGAGAGTTACCAATAGGTTCGGTCCTGTGTACTAACTAGCGGCCGGTCTACGAACACCGTTTTAGAGCTGTACCCTGGAAATGTAAGGAAGATTGGATCTCGCCACGATGTTCATCATAACCTCAAAAGTCATCAATCATACTGCATGATGGAAGAGATAAGGAAGGGTTGACCGGAACGTAGCTATCGAAACTAAACATGAGTTCCACCACTTCAAGCCTCCAATAAGTAAAGTGGTGGTATTGCACCGGTTGATGAGAGTCATCTACCACCTAGTACCGCCTGGTAACATAGAGGGGCGGCATTCCTCCATGTGGTGTGGGTGCCACAGCTCGACCCCTGCTTACGTTGGTTCATACCTCTGTGGTCACCCACCATGTACTTATGCATGGAGGTTATATCCAGGATTACTAACAGTCCCACCATTGTGAAGGTGCAAGTAGAGGATTTGGCTGTCACAGACCGTCCGGACTTAGCCAAAATTGGATCCAAAATCGGGTGACAATCAAGTCCACTTGACTTGATTGTCACCCGAATATCAGTTCCATCAGCGTTTTAGACTCCCAGGTAGCAAGTACAGCTTGTCTGGCATATCTGAGAGAATGTCTGTGACAACCTCAAATACCAAGGATTCCATATATGACAGCCTCAAGGAGTTCATATATTCAATTGATTTTATTGTTCAACGAATTAATCTATCAGCTTTGATTAATGAAATACAGTCGATTCCGGTTATTTGGGACACATCAGGACTAATGCATTTTGGCCCGATTAAGCGGCTGCCCCAATTATCTGAAGTTTTCACGTAAATAGTTAAAAGTACAATGTACCCCCCCCCCCTTTACAATTGGTTCAGTGTACAATCAAATCACGTTACGACGAACTCACCATAGTAAAGTACTGTTCACTATACTGTACGATGTGCGGTAAGCGGCGGTCATTGTGATCACGTTTGTGAATTGAATTTTAATTATATTAAACAGCGATTGTAATTAGCAAAAATAGGAGGAATATTATCCACAGGCTATAAAAGCAAAGATATATTAAGCACAAATTTACCCTTTATTACCTTACCAATTAAAAAATTAAATGATACGTGAAATTCGGAAGAATATACGTGATAATTAATACGTACTGTAATATGTACATACTAACTAAACTAGTTGACATTTCTGTTCACTGACATTTGTGGGAGGGGGTTAAAATTTAAAACAGTAAAAAGATAAGCAATGAATAACAAAAGACAGGCAAATTGCAAGTAACACGATATGCGCAAGTGAGAACGGAGTAACAAATTACGAAGCTTTAAAAATAGGAACGAAGAGAAGATCTGAAAATTATAATTTTTTTTGTATGATTAAAGATTCCATGGAAGGGTAAACACATTTCACCATAATAACCCACAGAATTCCAGCTGTCGGTATTATCGCAAATTCAATAAGATCGAGTTTACTATCAGTTTATGATAGATTTTTGATATGATAGATAGGGGGGTTTATGATAGATAGAGGGCAGTTGCCCTCTGAATCACAGCCTTTTAAAATGCACTGCTTGCATGATGTTTGTGGAGCAATTGGGTACGGGACATGATATTGCCATGGGAGATGTCTTTGTGTGTGCGCGATGCAAGGAGTGTAACGAAATCAGGTGACAGCGTTGTTATGGGTAGGCCCATATGAGAGCTTGAAGGACAGGGTCGATGCCCTCGAAGGATCTAAATTGAGGGGTCCATCAAGCTCTCAGCTGCCCACATCAATGCCAGAGCTTACACTTGGTCATCACGCAACACAGTGGCAATCCCCAAGGCAGAAGGCGCTGGTCCCACAGGAACTAGTAGTTGTTGGTGACTCTATTGTCACAGAAATGGGGAACATGCTTTGTAAAAAGGACAGGTGGAACAGGACCAGGGTATGTCTGCCAGGGGCAAAGGTTGATGATGTTGTAGAGCGGATATCATCATTTAAGGCACAAAAGGTGATATAGTTGTACATGTTGGCACTAATGATATTAAGAGTAGGAGACTGGCAGAATACTTAACAAGTACAGGTCACTGCTGAAAAAAAAAAGCCGTGAATTAGGGTTGAATTTGAAAGTGTCTGCAATTCTGTCCAGACACGATAGGAGGGAGTATATGATGAGAGACTTGTCGATCAATTCGGCCCTGGAAAGATTGTGCAAGGCTCAAGGGGTAAAATTTTTTTCAGCCTGGTCTGTACTTGTTAACAGGAGAGACTGCTTCTACAGGGATGGGATACACTTAAATAGAAGGGGTGCAAGAATGTTTGCTGATGCTATTGAGGCAGTGTTAGGTGGTTCGGAAAACTGCTAGCTTGGGGGGGGGATACACGGACTAATAGATTAACAGTAGCCACTGGCAGAGGTGAAAGTGATTCTTGCACTGCTTCTATTGGAATGAGCAGAAGCCTGGAAAACAAGATGCAGGATATTTCAGACTGCTGGGAGTCATTGCAATACAAGTAAACACATGGGTTGTGTTAGGGTAGCTAAGAATAGGAACAGGTGCATGTATACTTGCGTGTACACCAATGCTAGGAGTTTGGTAAATAAATTTGATGAATTTAAAGTATTGCTCAAAGCATCAAAGGCAGATATTGTTGGGATATCAGAGACGTGGTGTCACACAGATATAAGGAATGCAGAACTGGAATTTAGGGAGTACAACTTCTACAGAAAGGATAGACAGGATACGAAGAGAGGAGGGGTTATGCTATCAGTTAAGAAATACATAAAATCCAAGGAAGTGAAGCCAGTGGACATCACTGGATAGTGCAGTGTCGAGTCAGTTTGGTGTGACATAAGCATTGGGAGATCAAAATAGAGAGTAGGAATGCGCTATAGGCCTAATGACTCTGATGAGTGTAATAAGAAACTGTACAGGGAAATAGAGTGGGCCAGCAAATCAGAGAGTCTTATAATGGGGGATTTTAATTACCCAGATATTGACTGGAATTTGTGGATTGGTCACTCACGCACTAGCTAGACGTTTGTGTATTTATTGGATGATTGTTTTCAACATCAGCATGTTCGGGAGGCAACTAGAGGGAGTAATACTCTTGATTTGATTATCAGTAGTGATTCTTCATGCATTAAGAATCTGGAGATAAAGGAACCACTAGGTGGCAGTGATCACAGTGTGCTGAAGTGGGATTTACTCAAAGAGGTAACTACCATTAGGGGTAAAGGGAAGGGTTATTGCTTTTGTAAAGGTGACTATGATGGACTGAGACAGTATTTAAATTCTATACAGTGGGACCAACTGATGATGTTACCAACAGCAAATTCAAAATGGGAAGCATTCAAAGAACTTATCTTGGAAGCTATTAGGCTCTACATACCAACTAAGAAATATTGTTCAAGGTTTAGGCCTAAATGGATGTCAGATGAACTAATGAGACATATGGCAGAGAAGAAAAATGCATGGAATACATATAAATTAACACGTGACACAGAAGCCTATGATAGATATAAGTTGATCTATAACAAATTGCAAAGGAGGTTAGGCAGGCGAAGGCAGATTACGAGAAATCTTTGGCAAGGGATGCAAAGAAAAACAGCAAAGAGTTCTTTACTTATGTAAACTCTAGAAGGAAGGGGATGAATTAGATTGGCTCACTTGATATCGATGGTTCAACTGTTGATGATCCTGCTCAGGTAGCTAACAAACTAAATGAATATTTTGCATCAACATTCACACACGAGGAGTTATTCAGTGAGGGGAATGCCAGAGGTGTATTCAACTCTTGCAGTAAGCTAGAGAATCTTGTAATAACTGAGCGTAAAGTGGAGGAGAAATTTTTGAAGATAAGCACAAGAAAGGCACCTGGGGTGGATGGGATCTATCCAGTTATATTTAAGGGGCCAGCAAAGGAAGTAAGCAAACCTTAGCCATAATTATGAGAGCTTCCTTTGACTCAGGGGAGGTACCCATAGACTGGAGATGTGCAAATGTGACCCCAATTCACAAAGGAGGATCAAAGGCTGACACAAGTAATTATTTCCTGGAACAGAAGTTTAACTTCTGTTCCAGGAAAATTAATGGAGGCACTTGTTAAAGAAGCGTTGCAGGATCATCTAGACAAGGCTTTAGTTATAGCTCGGACACAGCCTGGTTTTGTTAAGGGTAAGTCTTGCCTGACCAATTTGATTGGACACTATGATGCAGTCACAAAAGAACTGGATGGAGGGAATAACTTTGATATTGTATACTTGGTTCTTAGAAAGGCTTTTGATACTGTTGCACGTGGAAGACTGCTGCACAAATTGGAGCAGTGTGTCATTGGAGGCAAATTGCTGCTATGGATAAACGGGTGGTTGAGACGGAGAAGACAGAGAGTGGCAATCAATGGACACTGTTCATCGTGGACTAATGTTATTAGTGGAATCTCTCAGGGTTCAGTGTTGGGTCCATTGTTGTTTTCTGTATTTATAAATAATATTGATTAGCATTAATATTAGTAGAGGCATTTGATGCAAAAAAGCAAGCTTATGGAGCATCAGCCAAAAAAAAAAAAATAAATAAATAAAAAATAACCACTTCACCCCACTGTTCGTTCGAAATACCTGTCCATCTGAGCCTTAAACTTATTTAGGCTGTCAACTTCCACGACAAGTGATGGAAGTCTGTTCCACCAACCAACCACCCGCTGGCTAAAGGCAAATTTCCTCACGTCTATCCTACATCTGTCTTTCCTCAATTTGAATTTATGCCCTCTCAGGTGATTATTCTGAGCAAGAGGAAGAATCCCATCAGCATTGAGCATGCTCAAACCTTTCAAGGCTTTATACACCTGTATCAGATCACCTCGCTGGTGCCTAGTCTCCAGACACTGTAATTTGCAAAACTTATGCCTTTCTTCGTAAGAGCACCCCTTTGTTCCATTCCCTAACCTTGTTGCCCTTGTCTGTACTCGTTCCAGTATCTCTACATCCTTCTTGAAATGAGGCCTCCAGACCTGGATACAGTACTCTAGGGGTGGCCTGACCATTGCCTTATACAAGGGAATAATCACCTCCTTATCCCTGCTAGAAAAATTCCTATATATCATCGACAATACACCATGAGCTACTCTTGCAGCCCTTCTGCACTGTTCAGAAAAGTTCATATCTGCCTGCACAACCACCCCCAGGGCCCTTTCATTCTCTACCACTGTCAGTGTAGTACCACAGAGTTGATACGTTGCTCTGGGGTTGCTGTTTCCCATATGTAGTACTTTACATTTGTCAATGTTAAACATCATTTGCCACCTCTCAGGCCATCTGCTCAACCTTTCTAGATCCTGTTGCAGCAGCATTGTGTCAGTAGTGTCCTTGATAACCCTGCCAACCTTCGTATTGTCTGCAAACTTGGACATTAAGCTTGATATACCATCATCAATATCATTTATAAATACAGAAAACAATAATGGACCCAATACTGAACCCTGAGGGACTCCACTAATAACATTTGTCCACGATGAGCAGTGTCCATTGATTACCACTCTCTGTCTTCTCCCCCTCAACCACCCCTTTATCCATAGCAGCAATTTGCCTCCAATGTCGCACTGATCCAATTTGTGCAGCAGTCTTCCATGTGCAACAGTATCAAAAGCCTTTCTAAAATCCAAGCATATAATATCAAAGTTATTCCCTGCATCCAGTTCTTTTGTGACTGCATCATAGTATCCAATCAAAATTGGTCAGGCAAGACTTCCCCTTAACAAAACCATGCTGTGTGTGAGCTATAACTGAAGTCTTGTCTAGATGATCCTGCAGTGCTTCTTTAACCAGTGCCTCCATTAATTTTCCTGGAACAGAAGTTAAACTAACAGGTCTCTGATTACTGTGTCGCCCTTTGATCCTCCTTTGTGAATTGGGGTCACATTTGCACACCTCCAGGCCATGGGTACTTCCCCTGAGTCCAAGGAAGCTCTCATAATTGTGGCTAAGGGTTTGCTTACTTCCTTTGCTGCCTCCTTTAATATAACTGGATAGATCCCATCCATCCCAGGTGCCTTTCTTGTATTTATCTTCATCAATTTCTCCTCCAATTTGCTCTCAGTTATTACAAGATTCTCTAGCTTACTGCAAGAGTTGAATACACCTCTGGCATTCCCCTCACTGAATAACTCCTCGTGTGTGAATGTCGATGCAAAATATTCATTTAGTTTGTTAGCTACCTGAGCAGGATCATCAACAGTTGACCCATCAATATCAAGTGGACCAATCTGATTCATCCCCTTCCTTCTAGAGTTTACTTAAGTAAAGAACTCTTTGCTGTTTTTCTTTGCATCCCTTGCCAAAGATTTCTCGTAATCTGCCTTCGCCTGCCTAACTTCCGTTTTAACTTGGTTACAGATCAACTTGTATCTATCATAGGCTTATATGATAGATACAAGTGTTAATTTGTCACGTGTTAATTTGTATGTATCCTATGCATTTTCTTCTCCGCCATATGTGTCATTAGTTCATCTGACATCCACTTAGGCCTAAACCTCGAACAATATTTCTTAGTTGGTATGTAAAGCCTAGTAGCTTCCAAGATAATTTCTTTGAATGCTTCCCATTTTGAATTTGCTGTTTGTAACATCATCAGTTGGTCCCACTGTATAGAATTTAAATACTGTCTCAGTCCATCATAGTCGTCTTTACGAAAGCAATAACCCTTCCCTTTATCCCTAATGGTAATTACTTCTTTGAGTAAATCCCACTTGAGCACACTGTGATCACTGCCACCTAGTGGTTCCTGTATCTGCAGATTCTTAATGCATGAAGAATCACTACTGATAATCAAATATGGAGTATTACTCCCTCTAGTTGTTCAGCATGTTCATGCCTCCTGAACATGCTGATGTAGAAAACAATCATCCAATAAATCCACAAAAGCATTGCTGGTGTGTGAGTGATCAGCCCCCAAATTCCAGTCAATATCTGGGAAATTAAAATCCCCCATTATAAGACTCTCTGATTTACTGGGCCACTCTATTTCCCTGTACAGTTTCTTATTATACCCATCAGAGTCATTAGGCCTATAGCACACTCCTACTCTCAATTTTGATCTCCCAATGCTTATGTCACACCAAACTGACTCGACACTGCACTGTCCAGCAATGTCGACTGGCTTCACTTCCTTGGATTTTATGTATTTCTTAACTAATAGCATAACCCCCTCCTGCCTTCCTATCCTGTCTATCCTTTCTGTAGACATTGTACTCCCCAAATGCCTGTTCTGCATTCCTTATATCTGTGTGACACCACGTCTCTGAAATCCCCACAATATCTGCCTTTGATGTTTTGAGCAATACCTGAAATTCATCAAATTTATTTACTGAACTCCTGGCATTGGTGTACACGGAAGTATACATGCACCTGTTCTTTTTCTTAGCTACCCTAACACAACCCATGTGTTTACTTGTACTGCAATGACTCCCAGCAGTCTGAAATATCCTGCATCGTGTTTTCCAGGCTGCTGTCATTCCAATAGAAGCAGTGCAAGAATCACTTTCACCTCTGTCAGTGGCTACTGTGAATCTATTATTCCTTGTATCCTCCCAGTCTAGCAGTTTTCCGACCCACCTAACACTGCCTCGATAGCATCAGCAAACATTCTTGCACCCTTTCTATTTAAGTGTATCCCATCCCTGTAGAAGCAGTCTCTCCTGTTAACAAGTACAGACCAGGCTGAAAAAATTCTACCCCTTGAGCCTTGCACAATCGTTCCAGGGCCGAATTGATCGACATGGCTCTCATCATATACTCCCTCCTATTGTGTCTGGGCAGAATTGCAGACACTTTCAAATTCAACCCTAATTCACGGCTTTTTTTTCAACAGTGACCTGTACTTGTTAAGTAATTCCGCCGGTCTCCTACTCTTAATATCATTAGTGCCAATGTGTACAACTATATCACCTTTTGTGCCCTTAAAAGATGATATCTGCTCTACAACATCATCAACCTTTCCCCCTGGCAGACATACCCTGGTCCTGTTCCACCTATCCTTTTTACAAAGCATGTTTCCCGTTTCCCTGACAGTAGAGTCACCAACAACTACTAGTTCCTTTGGGACCAGCGCATTCTGCCTTGGGGGCTGGCGTTGTGTCGCGTGATGACCAAGTGCAAGCTCTGGCATTGGTGTGGGCAGCTGAGAGCTTGATGGGACCCTCACTTTTAATCCTTCGAGTGCATCCACTCTGATGATGGTATATCAAGCTTAATGTCCAAGTTTCCAGACGATACAAAGGTTGGCAGGGTTGTTAAGGACACTACTGATGCTATGCTGCTGGAACAGGATCTGTAAACGTTGAGCAGGTGGGCTGAGAGGTAGCAATTGAAGTTTAACATTGACAAATGTAAAGTACTACATATGGGAATCAGCCACTCCAGAGCAACATATCAACTCTGTGGTACTGCACTGACAGAGTACAGAGTGTTTTTGGGTCTAACGGCATCAGGGATTTACCCCATCTCCGCATATGTTATTTGTATCGAGGACAGTACTCTGTCAAGGCGAGAGGTTTAAAAGTGTGTGGGTCATGTGTTGTGTAATATGTTGTGCCCCTTGTTACTCTGGCTTGTTAGCCGCCAGGCCCCAGATGGGACCTGTCGTTTACGTACTCCGCCACGTGGAAGTCAGCCAGGTGTTTCCTTAATGTTTGCTCTTGCAGGTCCTACCACCTATTTTCCTGAGATTTCAGTGGCTAGGACCTTAAAAAAATAAAAAATAATTAAAATAAAAATTCTTCTTTTCTTTTGGGCACAGATGGTACATTATACGCTGCTTAGAGGGGCTATAAGGGATAAGTGCTGGAAATGATAAGATTTCCTAATAGGTCGGGCATGAATTTTGGTGTTTTAAATTTGTACGTGTGGTGCAGGCGCTGTTGTAAGGGGACAGAGATGGGAGGGCAGGTGGAAGACTGCGGGGTTGGAAATTGGAAGTAAGGGGTAATAGTAATAGGGAAGATGACCACTGTTGCAATAGTGGGGCATGCCCATGCCCCACCAGAGGAGAAAGAGGGGTGGCAGGAGGGGGAGTAGACAGCAGGCTGTCCCCCCCACGCCAGGGAAAGAGGAGTAAAAAGCAGGCTAGACAGAGCCGGGGCTCTATATTGCTGTATGTCATCAGAAGATGCAATCTTCGAGGTCCGAGTCCAAGTTGCAATCTTTGTCTTTGCATTGGTCTGGTGGAGGTCCAAGTTCAGAAGTCAGGTCCAGTTTGTTACGTTTATGTGTAGTATCTGCTTCAGGTGGTCACTGGTTCAGAGTTTCGCAGTCATCTCAGGTAGTTACGTCTAAGTTTTCATAGGTTAGTGATGATGTGGCAAAGACAGTGAAAGCCTGGTAATTATCTTCTTCTCGCAATATTATTTCTTCTCGGTTTTTTAGCAAGGAGTTGATGCATGTATATAGCTGACATCTGAGGTCCTCATAGTTGTCACAGTCATGGATAAGATGTTCCCAGGTTTCCTCCTGATCGCAGTTACAGCTCGGGTTGTCGGAGATTTCCAGCTCGTGGAGTTCCCCTCTGAAGGAGCAATGTCCCGTAAGAAGGAAGGTGGTGTGCAAGCCAGGGGAAAAGCAGGACGGGGAAATAGGATATACCCTGCTGACATCGGGTATAAATATTTTGGTGACTTGCCCTTTTGTGGTAAGATTCCATCTATTTTGCCAGATAGATTGCAGGTGTTCCGTTAACCTCTTATTTTCTGAGGATTTGCTTTTCTGTGAATCTGTTGTGTAGCCTTGATAAGTTGTGGTTCTTCCTTTCGAATGTTGGTGTAGCAGCCCACAATCTCCAGGTCCAGGGGAAGGAAGCCCGCCAGGACCTGGACCGCATGGGTTTTTTTTTTTTTTTTTTTTTTTTTTGATTTGGTAGTTGTTGGCGCATCGGCTTCTGTGGCCATATTGCACCTCCAAAGGTTTTTGCAGTACAGTGATCCAAGCCCGAGGCGGGAATCGAACCCGCGACCTTTGGGTTGCCGGGCAGGTACTTTACCCACTCGGCTAGCCCGGTCGGCTGACCGCATGGGTGCCCACTGTGCAGCAGGCTCTAGTCGTTGTCAATAGTATGGATCGGTGGATCGACTCCAGCTTTTTCTTGTTGACTGCTGTGTTTGCTTTCTGATACCAGGCACCTACACCATAGGCAAGGATAGGGATGAAGAGAGCTTTGTATAGAAGGGAGAGGGCTCTCTTCTTTAGTCCCCAGTCCCTCCTGGTGATTTTGGTTATCAGAGCCGAGAGCCTCGTTGTTTTCATTCTGAGATAACAGAGATGAGATGTGAAGTTCAAGTTTCGGTCTAGTATTATTCCTAAGTATTTTAGTTCCTGTTTGAGTTTGATGGTCGCTCCATTTATTTTGATTAGTGGAGGTCTACCAGGGTCAAGAGCACCCCTGAGGAGTATTGAGTTTGGTTTTTCGGTTGAGATCGTTAGAAGACTCCTCTTGGCCCAGTCCTGTAGCAGGTGTGTGGCATGATTGCCTACGGCCTCCAGTTGAGCCCTGCCATCTGCTTGAAGCATCATAATCAGATCATCATCGTATGCCTGTGTAATGACATTTGGAACATCCAGATTTAAAAACTCATCAAGCACCAGGTTCCACAGGAGCGGCTCCAGGACGGATCCCTGGGGGCAGCCCCTGTAAACCGGTCTGGATACAGAGGTAAAGGGAGTGCTGACAGTGATTCTTCGGTTTTCCAGGTAAGATTTCATGCAGCGAAATAGATTTGATGGGATTTCAGCCCGTCGGAGCCTGGCCAGAACACTGGGCCACCAGAGGGAGTCAAACGCTGTTACAGTTTCTGACTGCATCGATGATCCTCTCGAAGGCATCAGTGGTGGAGCATCCCTTCCTGAAACCAAATTGGTTTCTTGACATCAATTGAGCATTCTGGTAACGGTTTTCAATTCTGTGGTAGATTAGCATTAGCATTAGTAGAGGCATTTGATGCAAGAAAGCAAGCTTATGCAGCATCAGCCAAAAAAAAAAAAAAAAAAACCCACTTCCACTTCACCCCTCTGTTCGTTCAAAATACCTGTCCAGCTGAGCCTTAAACTTATTTAGGCTATCAACCTCCACCACAAGGGATGGCAGTCTGTTCCACCAACCAACCACCCGCTGGCTAAAGGCAAATTTCCGCACGTCTATCCTACATCTGTCTTTCCTCAATTTGAATTTATGCCCTCTCAGGTGATTTTTCTGAGCTAGAGGAAGAATCCCATCAGCATTGAGCATGCTTAAACCATTCAAGGCTTTATATACCTCTATCAGATCACCTCGCTGGTGCCTAGTCTCCAGACACTGTAATTTGCAAAACTTAAGCCTTTCTTCGTAAGAGCACCCCTTTGTTCCATTCACTAATCTTGTTGCCCTTCTCTGTACTCGTTCCAGCAGCTCTACATCCTTCTTGAAATGAGGCCTCCAGACTCTAGGTGTGGCCTGACCATTGCCTTGTACAATGGAATAATCACCTCCTTATCCCTGCTGGAAAAATTCCTGTATATCATTGACAATACTCCATGAGCTACTCTTGCAGCCCGTCTGCACTGCTCAGAGAACTTCATATCTGCCTGCACAATCACCCCCAAGTCCCTTTCATTCTCTACCACTGTCAGTGTAGTACCACAGAGTTGATACGTTGCTCTGGGGTTGCTGTTTCCCATGTGTAGTACTTTACATTTGTCAATGTTAAACTTCATTTGCCACCTCTCAGCCCATCTGCTCAACCTTTCCAGATCCTGTTGCAGCAGTGTAGTGTCAGTAGTGTCCTTGACAACCCTGCCAACCTTTGTATCATCTGCAAACTTGGACATTAAGCTTGATATACCATCATCAATATCATTTATAAATACAGAAAACAATAATGGACCCAACACTGAGCCCTGAGGGACTCCACTAATAACATTAGTCCACGATGAGCAGTGTCCATTGATTACCACTCTCTGTCTTCTCCCACTCAACCACCCCTTTATCCATAGCAGCAATTTGCCTCCAATGTCACACTGCTCCAATTTGTGTAGCAGTCTTCCATGTGCAACAGTATCAAAAGCCTTTCTAAGATCCAAGTATATAATATCAAAGTTATTCCCTGCATCCAGTTCTTTTGTGACTGCATCATAGTATCCAATCAAGTTGGTCAGGCAAGACTTCCCCTTAACAAAACCATGCTGGGTCTGAGCTATAACTGAAGTCTTGTCTAAATGATCCTGCAGTGCTTCTTTAACCAGTGCCTCCATTAATTTTCCTGGAACAGAAGTTAAGCTCACAGGTCTATAGTTACTTGTGTCAGCCTTTGATCCTCCTTTGTGAATTGGGGTCACATTTGCACATTTCCAGTCTATGGGTACCTCCTCTGAGTCCAAGGAAGCTCTCATAATTATGGCTAAAGGTTTGCTTACTTCCTTTGCTGCCTCCTTTAATATAACTGGATAGATCCCATCCACCCCGGGTGCCTTTCTTGTGTTTATCTTCAACAGTTTCTCCTCCACTTTACTCCCAGTTATTTCAAGATTCTGTAGCTTACTGCTAGAGTTGAATACACCTCTGGCATTCCCCTTGCTGAATAATCCCTCATGTATGTCGATGCAAAATATTCATCCAGTCAAGACTGCAAAAACATCGCGAGCAAACCAGTCGAGAAGAACAGGCAGGATTTAGACCCGGGCGAGGATGCTGTGATCAAATCTTTGCCATTCGTCAGCTGATGGAGGAGAGGATCCGGTGTGGACAGCGAACAGTCATTGTTTTCATTGACTTTAAGTCTGCTTTCGACTGTGTCCACCGGCCTGCCTTATGGAAACTACTAGAGGTTGAACATGTACCTCGAAAAGTCATCACACTCCTCCAAACTGCATACAACGGTTTAACCAGCCAGGTGCGCATCCA
The DNA here is from genome assembly GCF_048544385.1 of Mastigoproctus giganteus. Classification (NCBI taxonomy): domain Eukaryota; kingdom Metazoa; phylum Arthropoda; class Arachnida; order Uropygi; family Thelyphonidae; genus Mastigoproctus; species Mastigoproctus giganteus. The sequence continues at coordinate 229,526,013 of NC_143582.1, read as the reverse complement.
GAACGATTTATCTGAGGAATTTACCATCCAAACTGGAGTCCGCCAAGGGGATGTAGCCTCCTCGTTGCTTTTCAACATCGTGGTCGACGCCATTATGAGGCAAGCAGTCAGAAACAGACGGGGCATACAATATGACAAGGATCACTATGTGACTGACCTGATGTTTGCTGATGATAGTGCTATACTTGCCGGTAACGACGCTGAAGCCACGGACATCCTCTACGACATTGCCCGCATTGCCCGGCCATACGGTTTGAAGATCAATGCTGATAAGACAAAAGCCCTGACAACAAATGTGTCGCAAGCCACCATCTATCTCGAAGGCGTCCAGATCGAGCAAGTGCAGGACTTTAAATACCTTGGGTCGCTGGTCCAGGAGAAGAAAGTTGCATCCACCATGGAAATCCACAGCAGAATTGGACAGGCGGCCACTGCGTTCGCCTCGCTCAAATGGTGTCTGTGGAAGAGGACCAACATTTCCACAAAGACTAAAATCCGACTCTTCCGGACTTTGATCCTGCCCATTCTTCTTTACGGATCGGAAACATGGATTTGTCTCAAGTTAGATTTGAACAAACTTGAGGTATTCCAAATGCGATGCCTGCGGCAGATCTTGGGCATCTCTCTTCGCGACCGCATCACTAATGATACCATCCGTGCCAGATGCCAACAGCAACCAACCATTGCCGACCAAATCCAGAAGCGAAGGCTTAGATGGTTTGGCCACGTATGTAGAATGGGCACGAATAGAATACCATCCACACTCCTTTGGAGACAACGACCCACCCAATGGAGCATCCAACGGACCGCGCCTAGGAAAACGTGGGCCAAGCAAGTGGAAAATGACTTGAAGAGCCGACGTCTCGACCTTAACCAGGCTAGGACTGACGCCATGGATCGTAAGGTATGGAAGAACATCACAGAGCAAGTCCGAAACCCTGCGGCACCTACAGCAGCATACTGGTTGCGTGGCCAACCGCCTCCCCCAGCTGCCAGCTAAGGACCGAAGAAGAAGAAGAAGCTACCTGAGCAGGATCATCAACAGTTGACCCATCAATATCAAGTGGACCAATCTGATTCATCCCCTTCCTTCTAGAGTTTACATAAGTAAAGAACTCTTTGCTGTTTTTCTTTGCATCCCTTGCCAAGGATTTCTCGTAATCTGCCTTCGCCTGCCTAACCTCCTGTGTAACTTGGTTGCATATCAACTTGTATCTATCATAGGCTTCTGTGTCATGTGTTAATTTGTAAGTATCCCATGCATTTTTCTTCTCTGCCATATGCCTCATTAGTTCATCTGACATCCATTTTGGCCTAAACCTTGAACAATATTTCTTAGTTGGTATGTAAAGCCTAGTAGCTTCCAAGATACGTTCTTTGAATGCTTCCCATTTTGAATTTGCTGTTGATAACATCATCAGTTGGTCCCACTGTATAGAATTTAAATACTGTCTCAGTCCATCGTAGTCGCCTTTACGGAAGCAATAACCCTTCCCTTTACCCCTAATGGTAGTTACCTCTTTGAGTAAATCCCACTTCAGCACACTGTGATCACTGCCACCTAGTGGTTCATTTATCTGCAGATTCTTAATGCATGAAGAATCACTGCTGATAATCAAATCAAGAGTATTACTCCCTCTAGTTGCCTCCTGAACATGCTGATGTAGAAAACAATCATCCAATAAATCCACAAAAGCCCTGCTAGTGTGTGAGTAACCAGCCCCCAAATTCCAGTCAATATCTGGGAAATTAAAATCTCCCATTATAAGACTCTCTGATTTACTAGCCCACTCTATTTCCCTGTACAGTTCCTTATTATACTCATCAGAGTCATTAGGCCTATAGCACACTCCTACTCTCAATTTTGATCTCCCAATGCTTATGTCACACCAAACTGACTCAACACTGCACTGTCCAGCGATGTCGACTGGCTTCACTTCCTTGGTTTTTATGTGTTTCTTAACTAATAGCATAACCCCTCCCCCCTTCCTATCCTGTCTATCCTTTCTGTAGACGTTGTACTCCCCAAATTGCAGTTCTGCATCCCTTATATCTGTGTGACACCACGTCTCTGATATCCCAACAATATCTGCCTTTGATGTTTTGAGCAATACCTCAAATTCATCAAATTTATTTACTAAACTCCTAGCATTGGTGTACACGCAAGTATACCTGCACCTGTTTCTATTCTTAGCTACCCTAACACAACCCATGTGTTTATTTGTACCGCAATGGCTCCCAGCAGTCTCTGAAATACCATGCATCTTGTTTTTCAGGCTTCTGCTCATTCTAATTCTAGATGAGTCGCTCAACGAGCTTGCTCAGCATCAACAGCAGAGCGATAGGCCTGTATGAGCCTGGCATGTCCTGGGGTTTTTCAGGATAAGTCTGACTCGGGCTGTCTTCCACGAAGTTGGAAAGAAACCCTCCATGAGGGATTGATTTGCTAGGTTTAATATAGTATCCGGTATAATTTCCACTGCCTTTTTTGTATTTCTGGCTCTATTTAATCTTCACCGGGAGTTTTCCTGTTTTGCATTTTGGCTGCAGCTATGTTGAGTTCCATTATCGTGAAAGGGGGCTCCACTGTCTGGGTGGAGGATTTATCATTCCTCTCGCAGAGAGTTCTCTGTTCATGCATGTGTGGAATTATTGAAGGTAGGAGGAGGTATTGAAGGTAGGTCCAATATATTATTAATGGAAGAGTGCCAGAATCTGGTGTACGTCCCTTGAGGTGTTAAGGTGGCCGCAACGACTTCTCCCCTGGGGAATTTACTGGTGGTGATTTTATATACCCCAGGAGTCTGCATTTCCCACTGTGGATACAAGGTTTTCCCAGGAGCGTCTCTTTCTTGTTTTAATTTGAGCCGTATATTGGTTCCTGACCTCCCGGTATTGCTATCTGAGTATATCAACCTCTGCTTGGGGCCAAGATCTCCGTGCCCTTTGCAACCTTTTTCGGGCATTATTCACTCGCTGTCTTATTGTCTGGAGTTCCGGTGACCACCGGTGGACCACTTTGGGAACGGGCTTCTTCTTCCTGATGGCCATGTTTGCTGCTTCAGTTATAAGCTGCATTACTTTTTGTTGGTGTTGGTCTGGATTGAGATATTTTGGGTCGAAGTTCCTGGCTTTTTCCATCAATGTTTGTTAGAATAATAAGTTCCAGTCTGCTTTTTGGATGGCATATCTTGGCGAGAGGAATCTAGATGGATACTGTGCTACGAGGGAGTGGTGGAGGTCAAAGGTTAGGACTCTGTGGTCCGAGGTAGTCCAGTATTCTTGTACCACGCAGGGGGAGAGATGCCCAACAATCGACCGAGTGGCCAGAGTTACATCTATATTTGCCTCCCATAGTGTGCTGGAGAAAGTTGATGGTTGATTAGGTCTGTTCAGAACTGCTAGATTACTGTTGGAGATATAATCCTCCATGCGCTGACCATTTCTTGCACCCCTACGGTCTGGTCTTTCACTGTTCCGAGCAGGGGATCTGCAGTTGGCGCCCATTTCTACTATGAGTTTGGCATTCTGCATTTGTAGTTGAATATTTTGCAAATATCTTCTCCCGGAAGGGCATATATAGAGGTGACATAAAATTCCCCTAACAGTGAGGCTATATGGGCACATACGGCCCAGTTTGTACATAGATCTGAGATCTTGGTTACTGTGAGGTCAGGATTCTGGACAGCGATGGCAGCCCACGGGTTGTCTCCATCGACTTATACGATCTTGTAATGTAGGGAGTAGCCTTTTACTTCTTTGTTGTAGGTGTAGGGCTCCTGTATCATTAGTATGTCATAATTTTCTTCCGTGGCTTTTTTAGCCATTTGTGCGGCAACAGCCTTAGATCTCTGAGCATTGGGCAGTGCAAATTTAATCTTTGTTTGATTATAGTGATTCCTGTTATTCCCCATAGTCGGTTCTGTTTTGTTGTGCACTCTTAGCCTTTATGTAGATTGGACACTTATTATCCCGTAGTGAGTGATCAAATGGTATCTTCGTTTTTTCTTTACAATTCACACAAATTGCAGGTTCTGCTTTCCTAGGGCAGAATGCGAATTCATGTCCAATGGCCACAGGTGACAGTGGTAGAGAATGAAAAGGACCTGGGGGTAATTGCGCAGGCAGATATGAAGTTCTCTGAGCAGTGCAGACGGGCGGCAAGAGTAGCTCATGGTGTCTTGTCAATGACACCATGAGCTACTCTCATGAAAGTAGCTCTCTGCTAGAAAAATTCCTCTTTTACAGGAATTTTTCTAGCAGGAATAAGGAGGTGATTATTCCCTTGTATAAGGCAATGGTCAGGCCACACCTTGAGTACTGTATACAGGTCTGGAGGCCTCATTTCAAGAAGGATGTAGAGCTGCTGGAACGAGTACAGAGAAGGGCAACAAGATTAATGAATGGAACAAAGGGTTGCTCTTACGAAGAAAGGCTTAAGTTCTGCAAATTACAGTGTCTGGAGACTAGGCACTGGTGAGGTGATCTGATAGAGGTGTATAAAGCTTTGAATGGTTTGAGCATGCTCAATGCTGATGGGATTCTTCCTCTTGCTCAGAATAATCACCTCAGAGGGCATAAATTCAAATTGAGGAAAGACAGATGTAGGATAGATGTGCGGAAATTTGCCTTTAGCCAGCGGGTAGTTGGTTGGTGGAATAGACTTCCATCCTTTGTAGAAGTTGATAGCCTAAATAAATTTAAGGCTCGGCTGGACAGGTATTTTTAACGAACGGAGGGGTGAAGTGGAAGTTTTTTTTTTTTTGTTTTTTTTTTTGGCTGATGCTGCATAAGCTTGCTTTCTTGCATCGTATGTCTATGCTAATGATGAATATGGCTAAAACAAAAAGTAATGATGAACAAGTATGCCACAGAAAGGGATATAATGATTGAAAGAGCAGTAATTGAAAAGGTGGAGTCATGATACTTATCTGGGACAAGTCATTAACTGTAATAATGAGAAATGGCTGGATGTCAAGAGAAGAATAAATTTTGGATGGATAGCATTCAGGAAATATAGTCACATACTGAGGGACAATATCCCAATTTTTCTGAAACGTAAAATAGTGAACCAATGTATACTCCCCACCATGATTTATGGAAGTGAAACTTGGATACTCACCAAAAGAATGGAAGAGAAGCTGAGAACTACACAGTGAAGAATGGAACAAATTATATGGTATCACACTGTTAGATCAGAAGTGGAACACATGGATTAGGCAGCAAACTCAAGTAAAGGACATTCTTATCAAAACTAAAGAACTAAAATGGTCTTGGGCAGGACACTTAACTCAAAGACATGATGACATATGGAGTAAGAAAATAACAGAATGGTACCCAAGAGGAGCTAAGAGAAAACCTGGTAGACAACAACGGAGATGGACAGATCTAATTCATGAGTTTGTGGGTAGTAAATAGATGGCCATTGCACAAAACAGAAGGAACTGGAAGGTTGCTGGAGAGGCCTTCATCCTGCAGCGGATTAAAAATGGCTGATGATGATGATGATTTGATATAAGGTCTACCTTTCTACAACTCATCCTTCAACTATGTGTAAAGTGGACCAGACACTTGAATATCCTACGTGAAATCACATTTAATACTTGGCGTGCTGGCCGATGTACTCTATTGCACCTCTTTTATGCACTAGAGTAATCTAAGTTAGATTACAGGTCTCAGGTGTACGCATATGCTTGACTCAGCATACTCCAATGGCTGGTCCGCATCCATTGAGGCCATTCGTATTGCCACTGGAGAATATCTAACACCTCCAGTCCTAAGTCTCTATGTCGAAGCATGTGAGCTAACAGTTATTGCTTTGTAGGACAAGGTTGGCTCTACAGTATACATTAAAACTGTAAAATCCCTGGCAGACCACATGGACACCCGTTTATGAGCTACGAGGGGAAAACCTTTATAACACCTGTCAGACTGCCAACTGGCCCTTTGGTAATTATGTCTAAGAGCTGCTCAGAGATTTAACATTATGGTAGACAACGTTGCCTATCACCAAGGCAAGTACTTCTACACTGGCATACTTGAATACCATCGTGCCAACTGATGGCTCGAGGTCACAGTTATCTATTGGGTCTGCGGCCGTCTTCCCAAATAACATTATATCTGAGAAGGTACCTGATGAGTGCAGCATATATTCAGAGAGTTGTATGCTATTGAATTAGGATTGGGCCAATTAAAACTCACAATTACCAAAGGTGTGTGGCTCTCTGCCTTCCAACTTCTCCACTAATGCTGGTGTCCCACAAGGCTCAGTTCTTTACCCCACTCTTTTCCCTCTTGTATATTAATGACCTTCTTCCAATATTCCATTGACAGGAAGGGAACTATGGATAGGAAATCCTATCCATAGTTTTGCCGATGATAGCACATTGCATTCCACTTTCCATTTAGAGAAACCTTGCCTTGCTCAATCCGCTTCAACTTCCCGAATGTCTGCTACCAATTCCTTACATGCCGATCTCCAGATAATTCTCCAGTGGGGATAAAGACAACTTAGTTGATCTCAATCCTTCTAAAACTCAGTCTTGTCTTATATCTCGCAAAAAGGATTCTTCCGCTCCTATGCTTATCTTTGGTGACACTCTGATTTCTAGGCAAGTTGATATATCTATTTTGGGGATTACCCTGACTTCCAATCTCTCTCTTGGCACAAGCACATTACAAATATTGCTTCCTCTGCATCTAAAAAACTTGGTTTTCTCTTTTGCTCTTGGCGTTACTTTTTTTTCCAAACAGCTGTTCACTGTGTATAAATCGCAAATCCGCCCTACCGTGGAATATTGTTCCCACATCTTAGGCGGTGTTCCCAAAACCTCTCTCAGTGTTTTACCAAGATCATTAATACACGAGTTGGAAGAAAAATGGGATGCTAGGAGGTCAGCTTTATCCTTGGCCAAAGTGAACAAAACCATCTGGTTTTGACAGAGGTGGGAGAAGAGATTGGCAAAAGTTGGGGCCAATAGCTTTGGCAAATGCTCGGCGACCATTAGGGCAAGAAGCAAGTTTTCTTCTCTTAGCCTGTTCAAAATCTAGTTTGGACTGATTAATAACTGCTTTACAATTGTTGCGAGCTTTGGTGTAAGTAGAAAATGAAACTGAAGAATTGGAAACAAGTCAATTATGATTTGTAACATTCTTCTCCTGAACGGTACTGGTCGGTACCGGCCTCCGTAGCCGAGTGGGCAGGAGCGGGAGTGCAGTAGCACACGCTCTTTGAGTAGACGGGGATCATCAACAGTTGAACCATCGATATCAAGTGGACCAATCTGATTCATCCCCTTCCTTCTAGAGTTTACATAAGTAAAGAACTCTTTGCTGTTTTTCTTTGCATCCCTTGCCAAGGATTTCTCGTAATCTGCCTTCGCCTGCCTAACCTCCTTTGTAACTTGGTTGCATATCAACTTGTATCTATCACAGGCTTCTGGGTCATGTGTTAATATGTAAGTATCCCATGCATTTTTCTTCTCTGCCATATGCCTCATTAGTTCATCTGACATCCATTTTGGCCTAAACCTTGAACAATATTTCTTAGTTGGTATGTAAAGCCCAGTAGCTTCCAAGATAAGTTCTTTGAATGCTTCCCATTTTGAATTTGCTGTTGGTAACATCATCAGTTGGTTCCACTGAATAGAATTTAAATACTGTCTCAGACCATTGTAGTTGCCTTTACGAAAGCAATAACCCTTCCCTTTACCCCTGATGGTAGTTACCTCCTTGAGTAAATCCCACTTCAGCACACTGTGGTCACTGCCACCTAGTGGTTCTTGTATCTGCAGATTCTTAATGCATGAAGAATCACTACTGATAATCAAATCAAGAGTATTGCTCCCTCTAGTTGCCTCCTGAACATGCTGATTTAGAAAACAATCATCCAATAAATCCACAAAAGCCTTGCTATTGTGTGTGTGTGACCAACCCACAAATTCCAGTCAATATCTGGGAAATTAAAATCCCCCATTATAAGACTGATTTACTGGCCCACTATATTTCCCCATACAGTTTCTTATTATACTCATCAGAGTCGTTAGGCCTATAGCAACTCCTACTCTCAATTTTGATCTCCCAATGCTTATGTCACACCAAACTGACTCGACACTGCACTGTCCAGTAATGTCGACTGGCTTCACTTCCTTGGATTTTATGTGTTTCTTAACTAATAGCATAACCTCTCTTCCCTTCCTATCGTGTCTGTCCTTTTTGTATAGATGTTGTACTCCCCAAATTCCAGTTCTGCATTACTTATATCTATGTGACACCACGTCTCTAATATCCCAACAATATCCACCTTTGATGCTTTGAGCAATACCTCAAATTCATCAAATTTATTTACGAAACTCCTAGCATTGGTGTACATGCAAGTATACATGCACCTGTTCTTTTTCTTAGCTACCCTAACAAAACCCATGTGTTTACTTGTACCCCAATGACTCCCAGCAGTCTCTGAAATATCCTGCATCTTATTTTCCAAGCTGCTGCTCATTCCAATAAAATCAGTGCAAGAATCACTTTCACCTATGCCAGTGGCTACTGTTAATCTATTAGTCCTTGTATCACCCCAATCTAGCAGTTTTCCAACCCACCTAACACTGCATCGATAGCATCGATGCAGTGTTAGGTGGGATATCCCATCCCTGTAGAAGCAGTCTCTCCCTGTAGACTGCTTCTACAGGGAGAGACTGCTTCTTGTTCATTACTGACATTCCTCGAGATTCTGCAAATTCCACAAGCCTTTCACCAATTCTAAAATGTCCTATAGTTCCCTTTCTGTTCTGTTTTGTCTCTTTCCAATCTTAGCATTGAAGTTCCCCATAATAATGGTGTAGTGAGTTTTCTGTTTAATCTCTTCATCATCATGGCTCAATGTTGGTGCCTAAATCATTATAAACATTAGTTTGTATCTCTTACAAATCCTGAGAAGCAGTCTTTGACACCCTTGGTGATGTACTTTTGAATTCCAAAATATTATTTTTTTATATCTTTATGCACCAGAAAACCAACTCTCCCCACTTTCACTCTTTTCACTGTTTCCATTGGTGTACAGCAGATTTCCACTTGATAAACTTGTAAGTTCTAATATGGTTAGGAAAGGACATTATGTGGTTTCTATCCATTTAAATTATAATATATATAAATTACCACTCTTATACCTCGTTGAGTTTTAATATATTTTATTTAGGTGTTACCTAAACTAATATACATTGAGTAACGTTTCAGGTACCTTGCCGATGGGTATCAGCAAGACACCTGAAATGTTTAGGTAACACGCAAATTTTTTTTTTTTTTGGCCTCACCTTTTTCCCATTTTATATATGAGGTCAGTGTTTTTAGTGTTTTCTAGTGTAGTGTCGAGATTTTTACGGCTGGGTGCCCTTCCTGATGCCAACCCTCACCCTTTATCCAGGCTGGGGATATGCGGTGATTATTCCCTGACCTTCCGCATCCTCCATATTTGGTGGACACGTGCTCGAATCCCGGTCTAATCAAGAAGCACGTGCTGTGCACTGCTGCTTCTGCTCAATTGGCTACGGAGGCATCTTAGGTAACACCTAAATAAAATATATTAAAACTCCACGTGGTATAAGAGTGGTAATTCAGATATATTATAATTTAAACTTGTGATTCATTTCTTCTTCTTGTTTCAGCTATTTAAGCCGATGATATTCGAGTTCACATTTTCTAATTCCTTTTCTAGCTCTAATATCCTATCTTCACTGATGAGCGATCTTGCATTGTAACAGGCGAAGTTTAGCTTCCGTGCATGGCAGCCTGGTTGTAGCCAGAGATTCTTAGCACCCTTTGCTTCCACTCTGATCCTCTCGCTGCCGTAAGAGGGGGAGTGGAAGCCATAGGGGACTGAGGGCCATTTTTTTCATTGTGTCGTTGTGTGCTGGAGGATGTTATTTGCGTTGTGTCATGGTGTGCATTATGATGATTAACTGCCACTAATGTGAAATGTTGTTTAATCACTAAACCTTAGATTATGCCATTTTCAACGCTCTCATTAAACTCATGACAGACAGCTAATCTCACATGGTAGTCCTCGTCCAGCAACATTTGTTGCACTGAATTTTGTAAGGTCACTTGTGCAATTTCACTCTAAGATTTTTGTGTGCTGTTGTTGCCTTAGTCACATCACCATTTTATCTATTCATCACATTTTAACCGTATGTCCACGTTTTAGACACGAACGTGATTTATACTTTACCGTTTTTAGTCATCTGGCTGAGCCTTATACACTCAGTCAGATTTTATCTGACAATGACCATGTGTCTGCTATTTTTAGCTTTTTAAAATCAATAAACATTTTTACTGCCATATAAAATTTACATTTTATTGTTCTTTTCTATTGATTTATCTTTTCTACTTTTGTTATTTATTTTGACATGGTGACCTAACTAGTTAGGTCACTGAAAGTTTAAATTTTTATTAATGACATGGTCTTGGCGCATTATAGCCTTAGTAGCTTATGCGCCAATAAAACCAAAACTAACTAACTAACTAACTAACTAGCCTTAGTCACAACACACCAAAAGTAATAGCCTATAGTACTTAGCACTGTGCACATGGGTTGAAGGTTGAGAAGATGAAAGAAGATACTTATTGACACTACACTTGAATTCCCATAGATTGTAATTTTCAAGAAACACCCATGAAGGAAGGTCGTTCCAGAAAACCGAAGTTGAATGAATAAATGAGGAAGAAGAAAATTTGGCGTTGTTGGTTTTTTGAAGTTGGTCAGTAAAAGGATGTGGATATGGTTGTGATACATGTTCAAACTGATATGGAACAGAGAGAGAGAGAGAGAGAGAGAGAGAGAGAGAGAGAGAGAGAGGAGAGAGAGATTATACAACACAATTTAAAAGAACAGTGCCCATGAAAGTACCAATAGAAAAGGCATGCAGCAGAAACAGAACGTTTATGAGACAGAGAGTGGAGAGACTTTGTTCAAGATTGGTCATTAATTAATCTAACTGCCCTCTTTTGAATGGAATCTAGAAGCCTGAGAAAGGCTTTCTACTCACCAGATGTGGGACCAATATTCCATGGTTGGACAATTTGACAGAGTGAACAGCTGTTTGGAAGAAAACTAACATCAAGAGCGAAAGGGGAAACCTAGTTTTTTAGATGCAGAGGAAACAATATTTGTAATGTGATTATGCCAAGAGAGATTAGAAGCCAGGGTAATCTCGAATAGAGATATATGATCTTGCCTAGAAATCAAGTGTCATCGAAGATGAGCATAGGAGCAGAAGAATCGTTTTTTGCGAGATATAAGACAAGACTGAGTTTTAGAAGGATTGAAATCAATGAAGTTGTCTTTGCCCCACTGGAGAATTACCTGGAGATCGGCATTTAAGGAATTGGTAGCGTATATTCGGGAAGTTGAAACTGATTGAGCAGGGCAAGGTTTCTCAAAATGGAAAGTGGAATGCAATGTGCTATCATTGGCAAAACTATGGATAGGATTTCCAGTCAATGGAAGAAGGTCATTAATATACAAGGGGGAAAGAACCTGAACTTTGGGGAACACCAGCACTAGTAGAGACCTGGAGCTTTTTTAGCATCAAGATTGTTCAAAATCCTTATGACATCCTTTTGAATGAAGATCATAGGAAGACATTGAATGGAGTTTACTGGGAATAGTTGGAACTGGTTTACCAAGATTGTCAATACATGAGTTAGAAGAAAAGTAGGACACCAGCAGGTTAGCTTTATCTTTGGCTGAAGTGGTAATGGATCAATATGATTTTGACAGAGATGGGAATAGAGATGAGCAAAAGTTGTGGTCAATAGCTTCGGCAAGAGACCAAAATGCATGACCACCATTTGAACAAGAAGCGAGTTTTCTACCCTTAGCCTGGTCAAAATTTAGTTTGGACTGATTGATAACTGCTTCACAGTTTTTGCAAGCTTTGGTGTAGGCAGAAAATGACATTGAATTTGGAAACAAGCCAATTACGATATGTAACATTTCTTCTCTTGAACAGCCGTACCACATTTATTGGAAATCAAGGTTTAGATAAAGGATGAGATTTTAAGGTGCAGTGATAAAGGATTCCATCCCTACAAGTTCAATTCCGTCCATCCCTACCACTGACACAATCTGAGCAAATGTTGGCATCAAAATATTTTAAACAGTGTAATCCAACCAAGGAAAAGAAAAAAATTAAATCTTGCAGATATCCCATTTTGCATTTTTGTAATGCCAAACAACACAAGTTTGAGAATGGCCACTACAGAAAGGCTTTATTGGAGAAGAGGCGATCACTAAATTGTGATCTGAGGTGCCTATAGGACCACTCACCTCTACCGTGTACTTAAATGGGTTGTGTTTCTGAGAAAAAGATCAAGTTTTTTTTTTTTTTTTTTTTTTATGAGAACCCCAAACACGAGAGGTATTAGAACCTATAGTACTTAGTACCGTGCTTGGGTTGGAGGTTCAGAAGATGAAAGAAGATATTTGTTGATATTGGACTTGAATTTCTGTAGGTTGTAATTTTCAGGAAATACGTATGAAGGAAGGTTGTTCCAGAAAACGGCAGTTGAATGAATAAATGAGGAAGATGAAAAGTTGGTTCTGTGGGTTTGTAGTTGGACAGTAAATGGATGTTGGCTAGTGGCGGCACGTGTTCGGACTGTTTTGAAAGAGAGAGCGGGAATTATAGAAGCCAATTCAGAAGAACAGTGCCCATGGAAGTATCTGTAGAAGAGGCATGCAGCAGAAACAGTGTGTCTATGAGAAAGCGAGTGGAGAGACTCTGTTAGAGATGAATCATTAATTAACCTAACTGCCCTCTTCTGAATGGAATCAAGAAGCCTGAGAGAGGTTTTGGGGGCACCACCCCAGATGTGGGAACAATATTCTATGGCAGGGCGGATTTGCGATTTATACAGAGTGAGCAGCTGTTTGGATGAAAAGTAACGCTGAGAGCGAAAGAGAAAACCAAGTTTTTTAGATGCAGAGGAAGCAATATTTGTAATGTGCTTGTGCCAAGAGAGATTAGAAGTCAGGGTAATCCCCAAAAGAGATATATCATTTTGCCTAGAAATCGGAGTGTCACTAAAGATAAGCATAGGAGCAGAAGAATCCTTTTTGCGAGATATAAGACAAGATTGAGTTTTAGAAGGGTTGAAATCAACTAAGTTTTCTTTGCCCCACTGGAGAATTACCTGAAGATCAGCATTTAAGGAATTGGCAGCAGATTTTCGAGAACTCGAAGCTGATTGAGCTGGACAAGGTTTCTCAAAATGGAAAGTTGAAGGCAATGTGCTATCATCGGCAAAACTATGGATAGGATTTCCAGTCAGTGGAAGAAGGTCATTGATATACAAGAGGAAAAGAGTGGGGGAAAGAACTGAACCTTGGGGGACACCGGCATTAGTCGAGAAGTTAGAAGACAGAGAGCCATCTACCATCACCCTCAGTGAGCGATCAGAGAGAAAACTGGATAACCAATTACTAAAAACAGTTGGCAAACCATAAGATGGAAGCTTGTTTAGAAGACCTTTATGCCAAACGCGATCAAAAGCCTTTGAAATGTCAAGAGCAACTACTTGTGTTTCACCGAACCTTTCCATTGAATTAGTCCATAAATGGCTAACATAAGCCAGAATATCACCAGTGGATCGACACTGACGGAATCCATACTGGCGATCGTTGATCAGACGGAAGGTTTCTAGGTAGTTTAAGAAAAAAAGTAAAGTGCAGCCATTATCATCCCACTGCAGGATGGAAGCCTCCTCAACAATTCATGCTGAGGGAAATGGACCATAATCTGCCACGCTGGTCCATAGCGGGTTGGCAGATCGACCGTATTCAGCAGTCAGGGGCTTGAACCCCGGTCTACTCAAAGAGCGTGTGCTACTGCACTCCCGCTCCTGCCCACTCGGCTACGGAGGCCGTCTCCGTAGCCGAGTGGGCAGGAGCGGGAGTGCGGTAGCACACGCTCTTTGAGTAGACCGGGGTTTAAGCCCTTGACTGCTGAATACGGTCGATCTGCCAACCCGCACTGGACCAGCGTGGCAGATTATGGTCCATTTCCCTCAGCATGAATTGTTGAGGAGGCTTCCATCCTGCAGTGGGTTGATAATGGTAGTTTAAGAGTTGGCGGTTAATTGATTTCTCCATTACTTTAGAAAGAGTAGAAGTAATTGCAATGGGACGATAATTGGATTGGAGGGATTTGTCACCCTTTTTAGGAACTGGCTGGATATAAGCAAATTTCCAAACAGAAGGAAAAACACCTTTGGAATAAGAAAGTGAAAAAAGGCGGCCAAGAATAGGAGTAAGTTCAGGAGCACAGGTTTTGAGAACAAGTGGAGAAATACCATCGGGACCCGGAGCTTTCTTAGCATCAAGATTCGTCAAAATCCTTCTGATATCCTTTTGACGGAAGACCACAGGAGGCATTGAATGGAGCGTGTTAGGAATGGTGGGAGGTGTTTTACCAAGATCATTAATACATGAGCTCGAAGAAAAATGGGATGCTAGCAGGTCAGCTTTATCCTTGACTGAAGTGACAACAGAACCATCTGGTTTGGACAGAGGTGGGAGCAGAGATGGGCAAAAGTTGCGGCCAATAGCTTTGGCAAGAGACCAGAATGCTCGGCTACCATTAGGGCAAGAAGCAAGTTTTCTACTCTTAGCCTGTTCAAACTCTAGTTTGGACTGATTAATAACTGCTTTACAATTGTTGCGAGCTTTGGTGTAGGCAGAAAATGAAACTGAAGAATTAGAAACAAGCCAATTACGATATGCAACATTCTTCTCTTGGACAGCCTTAGCACATTTATTGGAAAACCAAGGTTTAGATAAAGGATGAGATTTTAAAGTGGAGTGTGGGATAAAGGATTCCATTCCTGCAAGAATAATTTCACTGACACGATCTGAGCAAACGTTGACATCAGAAGTTTTGAAACAGTAATCAGACCAAGGAAAAGAAGAAAAGAAGTCTCGCAGGTCATCCCATTTTGCATTCTTGTAATGCCAAACAATACGAGGTTGGGAATAGCCATGAGATAAAGGTTCCATTGGAGAAGTGACAACCACCAAGTTGTGATCGGAAGTGCCTAAAAGACCTCTCACTTCAATCTTGTACTTAGAAGGGTTGTTTGTGAGAAAAAGATCAAGCGTATTGGCTGTATGATTAGGATTGTCTGGTATTCTTGTAGGTAAATGAACAATCTGTGCTAGGTCATTAGTAATTGCAAAAGCCTCAGCATCTCGACCTGCTGGGTCGGTGTGACTAGAAAATGGAAGCCAGCTGGAGTTGTGAACGTTAAAATCACCAAGGAAAATTACCTCACTGTTAGGAAAGTTGGACTGGAGAAAGTCAAGTTGCAAAGAGAGGAAGTCAAAGAGCTCCAAATGATTAGTAGAGTTGGGAGAACGGTAGAGACAACAGATGAATTTTACACAATGAGGTAGAGAGATTTTAAGCCAGAGAAGATCAAAGATAAGATCAGGTGGTGGATAAATGAACAATCTGCATGAGGTCATTTGGTAATTACAAAAGCTTTAGCATCTCAACCAGCTGGGTCCATGTGACTAGAAAACGGAAGCTAGCTGGAGTTGTGAATATTAAAATCACCAAGGCAGATTACCTCACTGTTATGAAATTGGACTGGAGAAAGTCAAGTTTCAAAGAGAAGAAGTCAAAAGAGTTCCAAGTGATTATTGGATGTTGGTGATAGAGACAACAGATGAATTTGACAGAATGTGGTAGATAGATTTTAAGATTGAAAAGGAGAGATTCCAGAAGAGAGAAAAAGATCAAAAAGAAAAGATTCCAAGTTATTGTCTCTTACAGGAAATATCAGAGCAGGCATATGCACAAGTACCACCTTTGAAGCGAAAGGAATCATACAGTGAATAATTTGTATAAATGAGATGGGCAGTGGTTGAATCAACTGATAATTGGGATTCTGTCAGAAAGAGTATATGGGGTTTGGCAGACTGTAAGTGGAAATGGACAACATTGATTGGATTCGAGACCACGTATATTTGTGAAATGAACGAGGAAGTTTTTGGAAGGTTTAGATATTTTCGCGGATAAATTTGTTCTATTAGTTTGACAATTCATGATGCATTCAGTAGTAAGAAAAGGTTGGGTGGGGGGACCTGCCGTATGGAGTAATGAATTTCTTGGATAAGGCATACACTGGTAAGAATATACCCAGCTCCTTGACATAATATTGCCTTTACAATGCCCCCTGCATACACACTGTCTGCCAGATTAGAGGCAGAGTGATTATGCAATAGCTGATCTGAATACCTCCTAGAGAGTTATCAATAGGTTTGGTCCAATGGACATATCTAGTGGAAATGTAAGGAAGATTGGATTTTGCCAGGATGTCCATTATAACTCCAAAAGGCATGAGTCATACTGCATGATTGAAGAGATTGATGAGTTGCTGCAGCTTTGCTCTGTATACTAAACATGGGTTCCACCAATAAGCTTCTTCTTCAAGAGGAGTGTTTCTATTTATAATGGGTTTCCTTGGCCTAGAAGTTATTTTTTGGTAGGAATTTTTTCCGGCCATAAAGTGCGGTTCAAGGTGTCTTGGTCAGTTAAACCTCAGGCTGTCATGCACTCCCATACTCCATCCATCCATGTCCTCCTAGGTCTTCCTCTTCTCCTTTTTCCAGGAGGTATCTATTTCAGGATCGCCTTTGGATATCTGGTTTCTTGCATCCGTTTACATGGCCATACCATGTTAAACGCTTTTCTTTGATAGTGTCAATATTATTTTTCGCTTCCATTTTCTCTCTGATGTCTTCATTCCATTTTCTGTATCTTCTAGTTCTTGTTGAGCATCTCCAAAAGTCCATTTCTGTGGAGAGCAATTTGTTTTTCCTCTTGCCTATTCAATGTCCAGGTTTTCGCTCCATACAATAGAAGACTGTATAATCGTTTGAAATATAAGTTTCTTTGTTTTATTTCAAATATTTCTGCTCCATAGAACAGAATTTAACATGCTGATAGCCTTTCTGCCATCTGCAATTCTCTTATTGATCTCTGCTTTGGATGGTTCATCACTTTGTAAGATTGATCCCAAATATTTGAATTTATCGACTTGTTTCATTTTGAAACCTCTAATATTTAGAATATGTCCTGATCCTGAAGACAACATTTCAGTCTTGCTAAAATTTATTTTTAGACCCCATCTTTTATATTCCTCAAACAATTTACAACATGCATAGTCTTCAGCCTCTAAGTCTTGTACTATTACCACCTGATCATTTGCAAAAAGTAAATTGTGATAGATGTTATTATTGATCAGCAATCCCAATTTATTGCATTTTTTTGACCAGGATTTTAGGCAGATGTTGATATAAATTTTGAAAAGTGTTGCCGACATGCAACAGCCTTGTAATAAGCCTTTTGAAGTGTGGAATTCAGGTGACAAAGCTGATCCCACTTTAATTCTGCATCTATTATTCCTGTAAATTGTCTTAATAATGTTAATCAATTGTCCACCAATATTTGCCTCTTTCAGTGCTTCCCATAAGAGTTTTCTTGGAACACTGTCATATGCCTTTTCAAGGAAAATGAAAATCATAAAGATTTCTTTTCCTTTCGATTAGCATTTTTCAAGGATCTGTCGTACTGTTGAAATGTGGTCTATACATGACCTCTTGTCTGAAAACCACTTTATTCTTCTGACACCTTGATTCGGGCTTCTAAATGGTTCCTGATCCATTTTCCAAGAATCTTTAACAGCAAGTTCAGGATACATATTCCTCTGTAATTTGAACAGCTTTTCCGATCGTCCTTCTTATAAATTGATGTAATATATCCTGTTGTCATTTCTTTCGGTATTTCTTCCCCTCTCAGTATACCATTTAACAGTTTTTGTAAAACAGTCACTCCTCTTCCTCCGTATTTCAGAAGTTCCATATAAACTCCTCCAGGTCCAGGTGATTTGCCATTCCTTCCCTCCTTCACTAAGAGTTCCACTTCCCTAACAGAAACTTTTAAGCCCAGTTTTCTACACCGAAATCCTTTACAGTCTTGAACTCTTCCCGGCCTTCTTTTAAAAGTCCTTCTTAGTACTTCATCCAATCTTTCAAAGATATTAATTGCATACTAGGTGGTAGATGACTCTCATCAACCGGTGAAATACCACCACTTTGCTTATTGGAGGCTTAAAGTGGTGGAACCCATGTTTAGTCTCTAGAGCTAAGTTCCGGCCAACCCTTCCCTATCTCTTCCATCATGTGCAGTATGATTGATGATTTTTCAGGTTATGATGAATGTCGTGGCGAGATCCAATATTCCTTACATTTCGAGGGTACAGCTCTAAAACGGTGTTCGCAGGCCGGCCGCTAGTTAGTACACCGGACTGAACCTATTGGTAACTCTCTAGGAAGCTTCCGGATCAGCTAGTGTATAATCTTGCTACCTATACTCTGCCAGATAGTGACGGGAGGGAGTCCGAGTAGTGTGTATGCGGGGAGCATTGTCGAGGCCACGTTATGTCAAGGATCTGGGTATATTCTTACCACATGTACGCCATATCCAAAAATTTCATTACTTCATACAGCATGTCCTACCCACTTTTTCTTACTATTGAATACACCATGAATTGTCAAAATAATAGAGCAAGCTTATCTGCGAAAAGATCTAAACCTCCCAAGGACTTCCTAATTCATTTCACAAATATACGTGGTCTCAATTCTAATCTCAACTTTGTCCATTTCCACTTGCAGTCTTCCAAACCCCATGTACTTTTTCTGACTGAATCTCAGTTATCAGTTGATTCAACTACTGCTCATCTCAGATGTTCAAATTATTTGCTGTATGATTCCTTTCACCTCAAAGGTGGTACTTGTGCATATGTCCTTTCTGATATTCCCTGTCAGAGACTTGGCAATTTGGAATCTCCTCTCTTTGATCTTCTCTGGCTTAAAATCTCTCTACCTCATTGTGTAAAATTCATCTGTTGTCTCTACCGTTCTCCCAACTCCACTAATCACTTGGAGCTCTTTGACTTCCTCTCTTTGCAACTTGACTTTCTCCAGTCCAACTTTCCTAACAGTGAGGTAATTTTCCTTGGTGATTTTAACGTTCACAACTCCAGCTGGCTTCCGTTTTCTAGTCACACCGACCCAGCAGGTCGAGATGCTGAGGCTTTTGCAATTAGTAATGACCTAGCACAGATTGTTCATTTACCTACAAGAATACCGGACAATCCTAATCATACAGCCAATACGCTTGATCTTTTTCTCACAAACAACCCTTCTAAGTACAAGGTTGAAGTGAGAGGTCCTTTAGGCACTTCCGATCACAACTTGGTGATTGTCTCTTCTCCAATGGAACCTTTATCTCATGGCTATTCCCAACCTCGTATTGTTTGGCATTACAAGAATGCCAAATGGGATGACCTGCAAGACTTCTTTTCTTCTTTTCCTTGGTCTGATTACTGTTTCAAAACTTCTGATGTCAACGTTTGCTCAGATCGTGTCAGTGAAATTATTCTTGCAGGAATGGAATCCTTTATCCCACACTCCACTTTAAAATCTCGTCTAAACCTTGGTTTTCCAGTAAATGTGCTAAGGCTGTCCAAGAGAAGAACGTTGCATATCGTAATTGGCTTGTTTCTAATTCTTCAGTTTCATTTTCTGCCTACACCAAAGCTCGCAACAATTGTAAAGCAGTTATTAATCAGTCAAAACTAGAGTTTGAACAGGCTAAGAGTAGAAAACTTGCTTCTTAGCCCTAACGGTAGCTGAGCATTCTGGTCTCTTGCCAAAGATATTGGCCGCAACTTTTGCCCATCTCTGCTCCCACCTCTGTCCAAACCAGATGGTTCTGTCGTCACTTCAGCCAAGGATAAAGCTGACCTGCTAGCATCCCATTTTTCTTCCAGCTCATGTATTAATGATCTTGGTAAAACACCTCTCACCATTCCCAACATGCTCCATTCAATGCCTCCTGTGGTCTTCCATCAAAAGGATATCAGAAGGATTTTGATGAATCTTGATGCTAAGAAAGCTCCAGGTCCTGATGGTATTTCTCCACTTGTTCTCAAAACCTGTGCTCCTGAACTTACTCCTATTCTTTGCCGCCTTTTTTTACTTTCTTATTCCAAAGGTGTTTTTCCTTCTGCTTGGAAATTTGCTCATATCTAGCCAGTTTCTAAAAATGGTGGCAAATCCCTCCCATCCAATTATCGTCCCATTGCAATTACTTCTACTCTTTCTAAAGTAATGGAGAAATCAATTAACCGCCAACTCTTAAACTACCTAGAAACCTTCCGTCTGATCAACGATCGCCAGTATGGATTCCGTCAGTGTCGATCCACTGGTGATATTCTGGCTTATGTTACCCATTTATGGACTAATTCAATGGAAAGGTTCTGTGAAACACAAGTAGTTGCTCTTGACATCTCAAAGGCTTTTGATCGTGTTTGGCATAAAGGTCTTCTAAACAAGCTTCCATCTTATGGTTTGTCAACTGTTTTTAGTAATTGGTTATCCAGTTTTCTCTCTGATCGCTCACTTAGGGTGATGGTAGATGGCTCTCTTGTTTTCTAACTTCTCCACTAATGCCGGTGTTCCCCAAGGTTCAGTTCTTTCCCCCACTCTTTTCCTCTTGTATATCAATGACCTTCTTCCATTGACTGGAAATCCTATCCATAGTTTTGCCGATGATAGCACATTGCATTCAACTTTCCATTTTGAGAAACCTTGTCCAACTCAATCAGCTTCAAGTTTTCGAAAATCTGCTGCCAATTCCTTAAATGCCGATCTTCAGGTAATTCTCCAGTGGGGCAAAGACAACTTAGTTGATTTCAACCCTTCTAAAACTCAATCTTGTCTTATGTCTCGCAAAAAGGATTCTTCTGCTCCTATGCTTATCTTTAGTGACACTGCGATTTCTAGGCAAAATGATATATCTCTTTTGGGGATTACCCTGACTTCTAATCTCTCTTGGCACAAGCACATTACAAATATTGCTTCCTCTGCATCTAAAAAACTTGGTTTTCTCTTTCGCTCTCGCCGTTAGTTTTCTTCGAAACAGCTGCTCACTCTGTATAAATCGCAAATCCGCCCTGCCATGGAATATTTTTCCCACATCTGGGGTGGTGCCCCCAAAACCTCTCTTAGGCTTCTTGATTCCATTCAGAAGAGGGCAGTTAGGTTAATTAATGATTCATCTCTAACAG
This sequence comes from Mastigoproctus giganteus, assembly GCF_048544385.1. NCBI lineage: Eukaryota > Metazoa > Arthropoda > Arachnida > Uropygi > Thelyphonidae > Mastigoproctus > Mastigoproctus giganteus. Next base: position 229,504,824 of record NC_143582.1, on the reverse strand, counting down.
AGTCTCTCCACTCGCTTTCTCATAGACGTACTGTTTCTGCTGCATGCCTCTTCTACAGATACTTCCATGGGCACTGTTCTTCTGAATTGGCTTCTATAATTCCCGCTCTCTCTTTCAAAACAGTCCGAACACGTGCTGCCACCAGCCAACATCCATTTACTGTCCAACTTCAAACCCACAGAACCAACTTTTCATCTTCCTCATTTATTCATTCAACTGCCGTTTTCTGGAACAACCTTCCTTCATACGTATTTCCTGAAAACTACAATTTACAGAAGTTCAAGTCTAATATCAACAAATATCTTCTTTCGTCTTCTCAACCTACAACCCAAGCATGGTACTAAGTACTATAGGTTCTAATACGTCTCGTGTTTGGGGTTCTCATAAAAAAAAAAAAAAAAAAACGGTGTTGTGTTTATTCTGTTTTCTCAAGTCTTTAAGGACCTTCCATGATTCCGCTGATCCAATTTACTATTAATAGTCACGTACTTCCTTTCCCATTCTTAATTTTTTGCGTCTACTACCCAACCGATTGGCTATTTTCTTCTTTTCAATATAAATGTTCCTATGTACATCATTCCTTTCACCCAGCCATTTCAGATATGCAACTTTCTTTTCCTCTATAGCAGCTCTTACTTTCTCTGTAATCCAGATCTTTTTTGGTCCTTGGCTTTTCCTTTTTTCCTAGGATTTCATGTGCTTTTTTTTTTTACAATATTTTTTAAATATTTGTAGATTTATTTAGTATTACCTTTTATCTCTATGTTAATTCCAGCATCCATCTCCGGATGAAATTGTTTCTAATGCTGTCGTCCTGAAGTAGTTCAACGTTAAATTGATCCACTTGTAGCATTTTTCCTTCCCTACATAGTTGGTTGTCTACTCTTATTTTATTACTCCAGTTCCAGCTCAGCATTGTTTTAACAAGAAAATGGTCAGATCCACATTCGGTTCTTCTATAAACTCTGACATCTTTCACTACATATGTCCCTGAATGTTTTGAAATAATGTAATCTATAACTGATCTAATTTGTCTTGTCTCCTGCTACCAAGTATTTTTATGGATATTCTTGTGTTGGAAAAATGTGTTGTTTATTCTCAAGTTGAACTGTTCACAAAGATTGAATAGGCTATCTCCATTGTCGTTCCTCTCTTTCTCTCCGAATCTTCCAATAACTGCTATTTTGTTCAGTTTCTACTCTTGCATTGAAATCCTCCATTAAAAATATCTCTTTGTTCTTAGGGATTTTTTCTATTAGTTCTCTCAGTTCCTCCCAAAATTCATCCTTAAAGGTATCAGCAGTGTTGGGGCATATATTCCCAAAATACATATTTCTCTCCCTCCATTCCAAAAAATTGTAGTATTTTTCCATTGTTTCCTCTGCATATCCCTTTTTCTTTGTCTCCAATAACACAATGATGTCTAAATTGAATTTTTGCAGTTCATCCAGAAGAAAGTTTCTTTTAGTTGAAAGACCTTGAATATTCCAGCATCCCAAAATCATTGTCCTTTTCCATTTGCTGAGTCATTTCCGAAAGTGCAATCCATTTTCATTTTCGCTTGTAGGTGGAAATGAAAATAACAAAAGTTGTGATATTGCCTGGTAACACAGATGTGTTATATTCCTCCATGTGGTGTTGAGTGTTATACCTCGACCCCTGCTTACGTAGGTTTGGGTGGTCACCAGTATTATTAACAATCCCACCATTGTGAAGGTGCAAGCAAAGGATTTGGCTGTCACAGACTGACCAGACTTTGCCAAATTTAGGTCCGCTTGACTTGTGTGTATGTGTGTGTCACCCAAATATCAGTTTCATCACCCATTTTGGACTCCCAGGTATCAAGTCCAGCCCAGCTGGACTTGCTACCTGGGAGTCCAAATAATAATAATAAAGAATAAAAACATTCTTTATTATTATTATTTTTAGTATTGGTTTATTTTGGTTTGATATTTTGTAATTGTGTTTAGCACCATAATAGAAAATTCTTCAATTCAGTAAAAAGCTAAAAATCAATTTTTTTATGATTAAAACAAAGGAAAAGTGACTCACAGAAGGCATGCAAACATATTTGATATACATAATTTTAGGTCTTCTTATGGATAGCATCTTTCCAAAAATGAGCAGCACGCCCTAGCCTGTTCCTGTCAGTGGAAGGGATATAGTTCCCCCACAATATCAAGACAGCAAAATGTAACACAGAAGACACAAATGTAACACAAGGAAGATTTGAGAGTGTATGCAGAGTGACACTTCTTTGTCACAAGTCATGAGAAAGGTCCCTGCAATGGAATCTGGAGTACTGTCAAAAGGACTTTTGCAAAGGACAGACAACTAAAGGACTATATTCTCCCAGTTGAAGGCATGTAAGAATTTTGTGTAAAAAAAAAATAATAATAATAAAATAACAGGAATATATTTTTACATAGTTTACCAAGAAGATATAGAAAAAGAAGAGGCACATCTTTCAAAGAGGTTCTTAGAGGCCAAACATGTACTGAACACAAGGGAAAATCATTTTTCCCCAGGGATGGATCCAATTTGCAAATCAGCAGAACTTCTGCTGATTTGCAACACTCTGAATTTAAAATCTTTAATTCTCGTGCATTGGAGGTGAAGAATATCAATGAAATAGATAATATTGTACGTGTTTATGGTGAAAAATAGTAGGTTGGAATCTCATTGAAATTTCAAAAGACATGATTATGTCGGGGTCATGTTTTATCACCTAAGTGGATCCTCTACAACTTTCAGCTTAGATAAAAGTGACAAAGCTTGGATTCCAGTGAGAAATATCTTGAAAAGCTTGTTCTGTCATTTGGCTAAATGAGAGTAAGCCTAATTTAAATGTTTAAAATTTTTTTTTGTCATCTACATTGAGTTTTTGTGTAATGGCTTTCATTTAATTTTTTAAAATTAATTATTTTTTTTTAATGCTGACTGAACCATAAGGGAAGCATAAATGTTATATTTTAGATTAATTTTTCACTGTAATTATTATATTTTAGAAACAAAAACTTGTTTTATAGGTATTGCGGAATGCTAATTTTCCATTAATTGCAATCCTCATAATTCCGAAACCAGTTAGAACCACAAAATGAAACTTATATCATTTGTGGACTAGGTAATCTCCTGTACAAAATTTGGAATTTTTAGCATTCCCCCCCCCCCCCCCCACTCGCTGAGATATTTGACCTTAAATGTACAGTTTTTTTCAAATTTCACAACTTCAAGGTTAAAAAAAAAATAGGAAGGGCTTGAAAAAATGAAGTTTTCTTCGCAGGCTAAAAGCAACTTATGCATAATTAATAATAAAGTTTGTGGTTTTAAGCCCTTTCTGCTTTACAGCTGTCTGAAAATTGCGATTTTGTGTATTGCTTTAGCTGAATTTAAGACCAAATCTATATATGATTCAAGTATCATTTCTTAAAGCTCAAAATGTTCTCTTTCAGAAAATAAAAGTGAGAATAGTTTATCTTAAATATTTAAGTAATAACAATCTTTTCCGAGAACTCTTACAAGCACTAATTTTTCACTGCCAAGGCAGATAGATATAAATGTGCCCAGATCCAAAATGGAGCAGGAAAAAAAACAATAAAATAAATAAATAAAAAATTGTTTTGGTCTACTTACTAATAGTACCAGCTATGGTGAGAATATAAAAAATAATAAAATTAAGTAACCCCACCTAGGTGATTTCACATGGAATGATCCATTTAAAATATATAAGTTAAACTAAATGCATCAAGGCATCATATGTTTAAGAGTATAATGTATATAATATAGATTATTTAAAATATAATAAAAAGTGCTATAAACTAATGGGCGAAATCTTTTTTTTTTTTTTTTTTTTTTTTCAGTATTAAAATGAAAGGTGGAAAGAAAATGCCAAGAATGCCTAGAGAAAAGAAGAACAAACAACCAGGAGGTAGATTGCGTAAACCAAACTGGAATATGATTTCCTTGCCCCCTTTTCAGAAAGACTTTTATAGAGAGCATCCAGATGTTGCCAGGAGGCCAATGGTATAGTTTGTAAATTAAACTCCTTAGTGTTAATGCGTATAGTTTTTCCTTAAATTTGTTTAATTACTGGTGTGTAAAATTAAAAGATATACTTGGCTAAGTCAAAAAATACATTAAAGATTCAAAATATTTTAATTTCATTAATTGAAACTTGTATTGTGAAATCCCATTATTTGTTGGGAGTGTTCGTACAAATTGTTTTGTTGTACCACAGTTTTTTTGCAATGAATATTATGGAAATCATGTCAAAAGAATCATCAAAAGTATAAATAAATTTTGCTGCACTTTTTAACATACAGGGCATTTAATAAAAAACACTGGGATTTATTTCACTTATTATTAGTTGTAAGCTATTTGTTCTTTGGACTTTTCTTTTCATATTTGGGCTGAAATTTTTCAATTTGTTTTACAGTTGGACTGTGTATTACTATTTAGATTTTGCATATCTAAATTTAAATACAGGAACTCCCCGACTTATGTAATAATTGACTTTTGGAAATTCGACTTTACGTAAGTTTTTGCTGGCTGGTGCAAACTTAAAAAAAATTGTGCAAACATTTTTTCCATCCCATAGGAATAAATGGAGGTTTCATGAAAATATCGTAATGTGAACCCAATAACACTTTTTTTTTTTTTTTTTTTTTTGTTAATTCATTCCAAGACTTTGGAAGTTGAAATTTTCGCTATATAACTAAGCTGTTTATCTCTCTAAAAGGTCATATTTATAATGGAAATTACACTACACTTTCATCATTATCATATGTTCTTGTTATAAGAATCAATTTTGAATGCCTTTGTGATATTTGTCTAAAACACATTTCTGGAGGTGTTTTAGACAAATAACATTTTTTTTAATAAAATAAATAAAAACATTTTGCACTTTCTGGTTTATTGGGCTTTTCTGTTAGCGCAATCTATTATAAACGGGTAGTAAACTGGATCTTATTGCATTTGTGATAATACCGATAACTGGAATTCTGTGGGTTTTTACGTTACGGTATTATGGTGAAATGTGTTCCCCTTCACTGAAATCTTCAATAGTATAAAAAACAATTCAAGAAAATTTTTAACGTTGATGAGACTGCTCTGTATTGGAAAAAAATGCTGGATCAAACATACATTGCCAAAGAGGAAAATACAATGCCAGGTTTCAAGGCATCAAAAGATAGGGCCACACTCTTGCTTGGGGACTAATGCAGCGGGAGATTACAGATTAAAACCACTGATTGTGTATCATTCTGGAAATTCTCATGCATTTAAGGGCATCAATAAAGCCATCCTACTCGTGCATTTCCAATCGAACCAGAGAGCATGGATAACAATATCTCTCTTTGAGGATTGGTTTAAATGCTGCTTAATTCCCATGGTTGAAAACTATTGTAAAGACAGCGACATTCCTTTCAAGATTTTGCTTCTATTAGATAATGCTCCTGGATATCCTTATGCATCTAGATGATTTCAATTCAGGAACTCCCAACTAGTCTGGGAGTTCCTGTATTGCCTAATCATTTGCATTTTTCTCGTTGAGAAAGTTATTCTTTATACAAGGTTTAGTTTAAAATTTTTATCTGCGTACTTTTGAAAATAAATGTAAACTAATTTTATTTGAAGGGCAGTTTTTGTTGTGTCTTTACATGCAAAAACACTGGTTTTAGAATCACAAGTCTCATAGCTAGCTAAATATGCGTACTTAAGAAGGAGCCTTGCACACAAATCCATTTATTTATTTTTTTTTCTTTAAATAAAATTGGTTTACATTTGTGTCAGAAGTGCAGCAGCAACTTTTCTAAACTAAACAGAAGACAGAGAAAAATGAAAAACTTTTTGTTGGGCAGGAAAGCAGATGATTTGGCAGTATTTAAATTTACAAATCTTAAAATCTAAATGGTAATATATAGTCCAGCTTTAACATCAAATTCAAAATGAGCTCAAATTTGGCAACAAATAGCCTAAACATAAAAATAAGTGAAACAGACCATGTGCCTTTTAAATTTAATGCCCTCTGTGTATATAAGTAGCTATAAGTAGTAATTTATACTTTATTTAAAAAATTTTAAAATAAAATTTAAAATTAAGAATAAATAACTAAATAAAATAACAAATATGTATACAAAAAAGTAAAATATATTTTGTTCACAGTGTCATTTTTGAAAGCATATCTTATAAGAAATACCACACATTCAGAAATATAGTATTATAGATACAATGTATTGTTACTTTTCACTTCTAAATTTTACTTTTTAATGTTTAGCATTTTGTTCCTTATATTAATATCAAAATTCAACTTTTGTGCATTTTCTGTATTTATTAATGATATTGATAATGGTATTTCAGGCTTATTGTCCATGTTTGCAGATGATACGAAGGTCTGCAGGGTTCTTAATGACAATAATGACAGTACGCTGCTGCAACAGGATCTAGAAAATTTGAGCAGATTAGCATTAGCATTAGTAGATGGGCTGAGAGGTGGCAACTGAAGTTTAACATTGACAAATGTAAAGTACTGCATATGAGAAGCAGTAACCCCAGAGTAACGTATCAACTGTGTGGTACTACACTGACAGTGGTGGAGAATGGAAAGGACCTGGGGGTAATTGGGCAGGCAGATATGAAGTTTTCTGAGCAGTGCAGACGGTCTGCATGAGTAGCTCATGGTGTCTTGTCAATGATATACAGGAATTTTTTGAGTGGGCATAAGGAGGTGATTATCCCCTTGTATAAGGCAATGGTCAGCCCACACCTTGAGTAACAGGTCTGGAGGCCTCATTTTAAGAAGGATGTAGGGCTACTGGAGCAAGTACAGAGAAGGGCAACGATGGGCTTAAGTTTTGAAAACTACAGTGTCTGGAGACTAGGCACCTGCGAGATGAATTGATTGAGGTGTATAAAGCCTTGAATGGTTTGAGCATGCTCAATGCTGATGGGATTTTTCGTCTTGCTCAGAATAATCGCCTGAGAGGGCATAAATTCAAATTGAGGAAAGATAGTTGTGCAGAAGTTTGCCTTTAGCCAGCGGGTGGTTGATTGCTGGAACACACTTCGTTTTGTTGTTGTAGAAGTTGATAGCTTAAATAGATTCAAAGCAGAACTAAACACATTTGGACTGAGTGGATGGATGAAATGAGAAGTTTTTTTTAATTATATAAAAAAAGGACGTTCCATGTCCCCCATACTATTTGATTCATACGCAGAAGCACCGATGAAAGAATTCAAAGAATAGCTGAAAGGAGGTGTAAAAGTAGGAGGGGAGAAGATAAAGAAAATAATATTTCCAGATGACTAGAAATTGATTGATAAAGGAAAAAAGGTGTAATTTTAAAGAGGCCAGGAAGAAGAATCATTGTAACATTAGATAGAATAATATTGGAACAGGTCGACAGATACAAGTACTTGGGAAGCATAATGACAGAAAATGGATAAAGCCTGGAAGAATTAAAAACAAGAATTGCAATGGGCAAAGAGGCATTTATTAATAGAAAAGAACTATTGAGAAGAAATTTAAAGAATGAATTAAGAAAGCAAATGGTGAAAACATTGATATGGACTGTGTTGTACTATATGGCTCTGAAACATGGACACTGGGAAAGAGGAGATTTGACCACACCCACATCTCAAGCTTTTGAGATGTGGGTGTGGAGGGGAATGGAAAGCGTAAAATGGGTGGACAGTGGGTAATGAGATTTTGAGGAAAGTAGAAGAGAGAACATTAATAAAGAATTAAGGTGACAAAATAACTTTATATGATATGCATTGAGAAGAAAAAGCATATAGAGGAAAGGGATATGTGTGGGAAGAGAACTGTTTGGAGAAGGAGAATTGGAATGATGAATTGGATTATAAGAGGAAATTATGCAGGAATTAAAAGTATAGCACAAGATTTTACAAATATACGTAGTCTCAATTCTAATCTCAACGATGTCCATTTCCATTTGCAGTCTGTCAAACCCCATGTACTTTTTCTGACAGAATCTCAGTTATCGGTTGATTCAATTACTGCTCAATTCAGTTGCCCAAATTTTTTGTTGTATGATTCCTTTTGCCTCAAAGGTGTACTTGTGCATATGTCCGTTCCGATATTCCCTGTCAGAGACTTGGTAATTTGGAATCTCCTCTTTGATCTTCTCTGGCTTAAAATCTCTCTACCTCATTGTGTCAAATTAATCTGTTGTCTGTACCGTTTTCCCAACTCCACTAATCACTTGTGGAGCTCTTTGACTTCCTCTCTTTGCAACTTGACTTTACAAGTTGCTCTCTTTACATGTAAAGCAGTTATTAATCAGTCCAAACTAGATTTTGAACAGGCTAAGAGTAGAAAACTTGTTTCTTGCCCTTATGGTAGCCGAGCATTCTGGTCTCTTGCCAAAGCTATTGGCTGCAACTTTTCAGCCAAGGATAAAGCTGACGTACTAGCATCCCATTTTCCTTCCAACTCATGTATTAATGATCTTGGTAAAACACCTCCCACCATACCCAACATGCTCCACTCAATGCCTCCTGTGGTCTTCCGTCAAAAGGATGTCAGATTAGCATTAGCATTAGTAGAGGCATATGATGCAAGAAAGCAAGCTTATTCAGCATCAGCCAAAAAAAAAAAAAAAAAAAACAACCACTACTCCCATTTCACCCCTCAATTCGTTCGAAAGATGAATCTAGATGCTAAGAAACTCCAGGTGCTGATGGTATTTTTCAACTTGTTTTCAAAACCTGTGCTCCTGAACTTACTCCTGTTCTTTGCTGCCTTTTTTCACTTTCTTATTCCAAAGATGTTTTTTCTTCTTCTTGGAAATTTGCTGATATCCGGCCAGTTCTTAAAAAGGGTAACAAATCCCTCCCATCCAATTATCATCCCATTGCAGTTACTTCCAATCTTTCTAAAGTAATGGACAAATCAATTAACCGCCAACTCTTAAACTACCTAGAAACCTTCCATCTGATCAACGATCACCAGTATGGATTCCGTCAGTGTCGATCCACTGGTGATATTCTGGCTTATGTTACACATTTATGGACTAATTCAATGAAAAGGTTCGGTGAAACACAAGTAATTGCTCTTGACATCTCTAAGGCTTTCGATCGTGTTTGGCATAAAGGTCTTCTAAACAAGCTTCCATCTTATGGTTTGCCAACTGTTTTTAGTAATTGGTTATCCAGTTTTCTCTCTGATCGCCCACTGAGGGTGATGGTAGATGGCTTTCTGTCTTCTGACTTCTCCAATAATGCTGGTGTCCCACAAGGTTCAGTTTCTTCCCCCCACTCTTTTCCTCTTGTATATTAATGACCTTCTTCCATTGACTGGAAATCCTATCCATAATTTTGCCGATGATAGCACATTGCATTCCACTTTCCATTTTGAGAAAACTTGCCCTGCTCAATCAGCTTCAACTTCTTGAATATCCGCTATGAATTCCTTAAATGCTGATATCCAGGTAATTCTCCAGTGGGGCAAAGATAACTTAGTTGATTTCAATCCTTCTAAAACTCAGTCTTGTCTTATGTCTTACAAAAAGGATTCTTCTGCTCTTATGCTTATCTTTGGTGCCCCTCTGATTTCTAGGCAAAATGATATATCTCTTTTGGTGATTACCCTGACTTCTAATCTCTCTTGGCACAAGCACATTTCAAATATTGCTTACTCTGCATCTAAAAAACTTGGTTTTCTGTTTCGCTCTCAGTGTTACTTTTCTTCGAAACAGCTGTTCACTCTGTACAAATCAGAAATCCGCCCTACCATGAAATATTGTTCTCACATCTGGGGTGGTGCCCCCAAAACCTCCCTCAGGCTTCTAGATTCCATTCAGAAGAGGGCGATTAGGTTAATTAATGACTCCTCTCTAATGGAATCTCTCCACTCGCTGTCTCATAGATGTACTGTTTCTGCTGCCTGCCTTTTCAACAGAAACGTCCATGGGCACTGTTCTTCTGAATTGGCTTCTATAATTCCCGCTCTCTCTTTCAAAACAGTCCGAACACGTGTCTCCATCAGCCAACATCCATTTACTGTCCAACTTCCAACTCACAGAACCAACTTTTCATCTTCCTCGTTTATTCATTCAACTGCCGTGTTCTGGAACAGCCTTCCTTCATACGTATTTCCTGAAAATTACAGTCTACAGAAGTTCAAGTCTAATGTCAACAAATATCTTCTTTTGTTTTCTGAACCTCCAACTCCAGTACAGTACTAAGTACTATAGGTTTTAATACCTCTTGTGTTTACGGTTTTCATTTAAAAAAAAAAAAAAGATAGAGAAGCGTGGTGCCAATGGAGCCCTGAACCTGCCTGAGAGCGTGAACGTGAAGAAAAAGATTTTAACTGCAATTTAAAATGTATTATTTGCCTGCCGTGTTGAATACTGGTAAATGATGGAAGTCACTTTCATCATCTGATTGTATAAAAGCAGTCATATGACCAGCGCGACTTCTGGGTATAGCGACAGGCGGTTGGTTAGGTTTTAAGAGTAACACTAAGTTGTAGAATAATAATCCCTTTGGCTCTTAATTCGTGCTTAGCAGCAGCACTAATTGACTCAATTGCCTGAAGGCCAGAGGTGCAAACAATGCGTTCCCAGTAAAGTCTCTCTTAACTCGTTCATTATATGGAAATTTTCTTCGTTCTACTGAAACTATTATAAATTGAATTAACCCTAGGAATTTTTAAAAAAATTCCTAAATAGAAAATTTCTCTATAAAGAATTTCGTTGAACAGGGGTCTGACTTATATATCCCAAAAAAATTTTGCCGCCCTCCTGAACTGCCGCCTGTAAGCAACGCTTACCTCGCCTACCCACTTGCAGTGGCCCTGGTGAACTGGATGCACTGCCTTAGATTTTATGCGTTTCTTAACTAACAGCATAACCTCTCCTCTCTTCCTATCTTTCGGTACATATTGTACTCCCCAAATTCCAATTCTGCATTCCTTAGATCTGTGTGACACCACATCTGTAACATCCCAACAATAGTTGCCATTGATGCCTTGGCCAGCACTTTAAATTCATCAAATTTATTTTCTATACTTCTAGCATTGATGTACATGCAAGTATACATGCACTTGTTCTTGTTTCATGACTCCTAGCAACTCTTGAGATATCCAGCAACTTGCATTCCAGGCTGCTGCTCATTCCAATAAAAGCAGTGTAGGAATCACTTCCACCTCTGCCTGCAGTTATTGTGGGGGGATGGACACACACACACACACACACACACACACACACACACACACACACACACACACACACACACACACACACACACACACACGCACACACACACACACACACACTCTCTAATAGATAGCCTACGGCTATCTATTAGTGTGTATCCTTCCCACAAGCAAGAAGTTTTCCGCTACCTAACACTGCCTCGATAGCATCAGCAAATATTCTTGCACCCTTTCTATTTAAGTGTATCCCATCTCTGCAGAAGCAGTCTCTCCTGTTAACAAGCACAGACCACGCTGGGAAAAATTCTACCCCATGAGCTTTGCACAATCTCTCCAGAGCTGAATTGATTGACAATGCTCTTATGTACTCCCTCCTATTGTGCCTTGACAGAATTGCAGACACTTTTAAATTTAACTCTAACTCTTGACTTTTTTTCAACATTGACCTGTATTTGTTAAATAATTCTGCAGGTCTCCCACTCTTGATGTCATTAGTGCCAATGTGTACAACACCTTTTGTGCCCCTAAAAAATGATATCTGCTCTACAGTGTCATCGGCCTTTGCACCTTGCAGATATACCCTGGTCTTGTTCCGCCTATCATTTTTGCACAATATGTTTCTCTGAAAATAGTCATTGACAACAACTGGTTCCTGTGGGACCAGTGCATTTTGCCTTGGGGATTGCTGCTGTGTTGCCTGATGAACAAGTGCAAGCTCTGGCGTTGATGTGGGCAGTGGGAGCTTGATTGGCCCACCAGTTTAAATCCATCGAGTGCATCCACCCTGTTCTTCAAGCTCTCGTAAAGGCCCATAAGAATGCTGAGTTGGCACCTAACTTTCTCACATTCCTTACGTTAAGCATACACAATGACATTTCCATTGGCAAATATCATGTTCCATTCCTGATAGCTCCGCATACGTCAAACAGGCAGTACATTTCAGAAGACTGTGATTCAGAGGAGAACCCCCCCCCCTCAGTTCTCTGCTGAACCACAGCACTCCCACTACCTTGAGCCTTTTGCTTTGGTGCTCTGGTGTGAGGCATGATTTCAATACAATTAAAAAAAAATCTACACTAAAATTATATCTGAATGCAGTAATAACACTAAATATATTGCAATGTATCTCCCCCAATCTTTACTACAATTGGCATGACATAATTATTTAGTAATTATCCTTATATGTATGTTTCATTTTTTATAACAATTATGTTTCCCTACTAGGTTATTACCAAGGACCAAAGTCAGCTATGACAGTTATCACAGCCCTTAGTTACCACCTGCTCATTCATACTATGTTCGTAGATATTAAGACTGATGTAATGTTTTATCTAGACATTGATGGCATTAATCAGCTCTTCTCACCCTTGTTAGGTTTTTGTTTTTTGTTCAGGTTTTCACCTATTGTATCTTACTTTTATAACTGTTAACTAATTGCCATATCCACTATATATATATATATATATATATATATATAGTGGATATGGCATATATATGCCATATCCATATATCCACTATATATATATATATATATATATATATATATATATATATATATATATAGTGGATATATGGATATAGAGTGAAAAAGAACTTAACCAAATAAAATAACATAACAATAACAGAAAAAAAAATATATGGAGGGATAAAGAAGAAAAAGGGTAGTTTTGAAGCAATGTTCCTAAAATAATTTAGCAGCGCCCCCCCTGAAGGCACCCGTTTCCGATTATGTGAAATCTCACTAAAGTGGACTAAAGTGAAACGTAGACTAACAACATTACATGACCAAATTAATACAATAAAATGAAATAAAATAGACTGACCATTATGCCTCATCTCGACAGAGGACCACGAGGCCAATAATAGTCAGGGAATCACTGCATTTCAAACACTAAACAAATCCATGCAACGACGGAATGATACTAAGGTCAGACTGCCAATGCAATAGATTTGCATAGCGGTGGTCCTTATGCAGCGAAAAATAATAAAACAAAAAGCCTAGTACTCGCATGGCCAAACCACACCACTGACAAAATAATAGTTGAACTGAAAATATATAGAAACAAATTAGGTTATAGATAACAGTATGAATGCAGTGTTAGCAGATCATCACACTACCGCCATGTAAATATAATCCAGTTAATCCAAAAATTAAATAGACAGAAATAAAATATACATTAAAAATAAATAAGAAAAATAGTAGGAAAGCTAACATCAGTGGCAGTAGAACTTAACCAAATAAAATAACATAACAATAACAGAAAAATATATGGGGGGGGATAAAGAAGAAAAGGGTTGTGTTGAAGCAACATTCCAAAAATAATTTAGAAAATTAAGCCAATTAAAAGAAAATTAGCGGCTATCCCCTGAAGGCACCCGTTTCCGAATTATGTGAAATCTCACTAAAGTGGAAACGCAGACTAACAACATTACATGACCAATTAATAAAATGAAATAAAAAAAAAAAATATATATATATATATATATATATATTTCAGTATCAAGCTTATGGTATATGTAGCGGCGCCTCCGTAGCCAGGTGGGAAGGAGCAGCAGTAGCAGTGCGTAGCACACGCTTCTTGATTAGACCGGGGTTCGAGCCCGTCACCACTAAATATGGAGGATGCGGAAAGGTCAGAGAATGACCACCGCATATCCTGGAGCAATATGGCCTTAGTTGCTAATGCTCCTAAAAACCAAACAACAACAACGGTATACGTATTTCGTATCACCTGCGAAGTTCACGTTATATGAATTCCATTCTCCTATCAAGTTTAAGTTATGTGTATTAAGTTAGAACAGTACGTTTGTAAATTCTGAGTAGTTATAATATATAATAAATTATTTAACTGTCTCTGACTAAACTCCTTGTCACTGGCCCTTGGCCACGAATTGGTGCAAAATACCTGGTCAATCCATCTGCCACTTTCTACATGCTTTCTGCTGGTCTTCCTATGAATTTTCAATCTTGGAAAGGTGGGGCCTCTCTGATTCATTCTCTTCTTTTTTGTATTTGCATATAAAAAGAACTCCATTTTTAACTTTGTTTGCTATTGATTTTTTGTAATTTAGCTTTCACCTGTCTTATCCCATCAGTAGTTTTGTTTTGTATATGCTTACAAATCAGGATCTTCCATGCTGTTCACCCCAGGGGCTCACATCTGGCAAGTATGGGCTTGGCGCACCCAGGGTCCTGAGCTGCATATCATCATTCTTCTTTTTCTTGGTGATTCCCTTCTACTTTGACTCTCTCTCTCTCTCTCAGGGTAACTCGGGAAATTTTTTTTTTTTTTTGGCTGGTGCAGCATAAGTCTCAGATTTCCTTGCACCATGTAGCTAATAATAATAATAATAATAAAAATTAACTGTTTTTTTTTTTTTTTTTTTTTTTTCCCTTTTTGCTCAATTAAAGTGGAAGTTGTGGTCAATTCACTATTTTAAAATTAAAACTTTAGTTTTAAAATGTTTTAATTTTAACAAAATGTATGGGGAGGGGGGGGACAGAAAAAAGGTTAATTTGCAATATCTGTATCTAGAAAATATAAATAATATCCACATATTAAAATAGCCCATTTGTTGGTCAAAAAGAAATAGTTATAAAGCTGTAACTAACCTATTACACCTGGTACAGCTAATTCTAGAGTCTGCAATTATATCAGTTGTATTAGACAGTAATTGAATATTAATTAAATGTTTGCTGATGCATTACAAATAACAACTAGAGTATAACAGGCAGTTCTGCAATGTAAAAGTTTCTCTGTGTGCATGCCAGTAATAGTGGTGCACATTCACAGTTAAAATAAGTTATGTTAAAATACCATTGATAATATTCTGCCTATATTTAATATCACTGTTAAACAGAAAAGGATCACTATCAAGCAGATTAATTAGCCTAATAGAGGGATAGATGAAAAAAAATCAAGAGAAGAAAATCTATTAGTTAGAGGGAAGAGAGATGGTTTTAGTCTTGTGTTCATAGGTGAAATGTGCTGCCCAGCTTTCTTCAGAATAGAGGACTAGAGAGCCAGCATCTAAAGTAAAGTTTGTTGAAAGAAACTGATCATTTAAATTGTAATAATTTCACTGACAGTGGAACATTTAAGATTTTCATATATCTGAGGTCTCGATCTAATATACTGATGGCCACATTTTAGGTTTGCTCATCTGATATTCATATATTTGGAAGAGAGTAGTCCTTTGAGATTTGAATATGGGGGGGGGCACTGCTGACTAAAGCTCTGCTCAGTACAATATCATGGAAAGAAGATGAAATTGCATACTGAATATAAATCAAACTCTGTCCGAGGATCTGCATTTTTCCATGGACAGAAGTTTGTCATCAAAAAATATGTTCAGAGCCTTTAGAGTAGTGTTGTCTAGTGTTTTGGGTTGACATATACCAAAAAAAATAACAGTTTTAAGTAATTATGAAAAATAAGCTTAATTATATTTGCCTTTTCACTGTTCCTTACATTATTTTCTGTTTTATGCACAATTTTCCATACAAAAATACTTTAAAAAAAAAAAAAAAAAAAAAAAAAAACATTTCAACTGATATAATTTTTCTTATTTTTAGCATGATGTTGAGGACTTCAGGAAAGCTCATGATATTACTGTTAGAGGAAGAATTGTTCCCAACCCTATAACAGAATTTTATGAGGGTGGCTTTCCAGGTAATCAGTTATCTTTATTTTTTGTCTGTTGTAACTAGAGAAAGACTATGCACATTTAGTTACAACAGACAAAAGTCTCTTTCTCTACTTACTTTCTCTGGTAGTAATAATTTTGACGAGTTGAAGAAAACACTTAACCTTTCTTGATAAATTGAAATAGTTTATTAGTAAAGAAAAATGTTTTTTACACTTTTGCCCAAAACAGTTCCATTTACCAAATGAAGTGCTAACATTTCTGATTTATTATTATTAGCCATGTGGTGCGAGGAAGCCTGAGGCTTATCCTGCACCAGCCAAAAAAATTTGTCATATGATAACAGAATTCCATATGAGAATTCATAAATACCACTGTTTAATTTGGTAATTGCAACTGTTTAGAGCAAGAATAGAATGATTTTTATTCTGACTACCAGTAAACTAATTCGATTCTCATGTGAAAAAATTTTCAACATATAAAAGTCAGTATGTGTCATAAAATATTTAACTATGAAATGAGCTTTTAAACAATATAAAGTATACACTCCAGTGCTGACATGAGTAGTGTTGTTCTACATCTGGACATGTAGATGTGTAGACTATCTTATGTACAGCAGCTCCAGAACATTAATCGAACTCTGCCTTCGATACTGTGATGAATACAAAGTTTGTAAAGGGCCAGAAGTGCATGTAATGTTATGTTTGTGAAATGTGTATGGTGTTGTTGTTGTGTTTAGTTGTTTCTGGCCACTTTGCCACCAGGAAGGCAATTATCTGGAAAATTATCTACACCACAGGGAGGTGAGCAACAACTAAATGTGAATCGTGGTAGACCTCAGGTATTGCAATCATTGTCTGCACTAAAGGGCAAAATCCTGCATCCACTGCAGGTAGTGGATGCGGGATTACGGGATCAATGGGTGTCAACAAAAATCCCGTTATGCACATTTCCCCAAATTAAGGGTATCAGTGAAAAAAAAGAAAAATATATATATTATATACATGTGTATATATATATATATATATATATATAAAAATATATACACATGTGTGTGTATATATATAAAAATAAGTTTGTATGTAGAGTGTGAAGGAAGGGGCAGAAGTTGATAAGTAATTAGAAGTACTTAATGCTGAGTATCCTATGATTTCAACACCTTCTTCTGGGGCCAGCTGCCAAAATCAAAAGAAAACACAGCAAGAAGTTAGGCCTCTTTTTTCCTTTTTGCTCAATTAAAGTGGAAGTAGTGGTCAATTAAAATTAAAACTTTAGTTTTAAAATGTTTTTATTAATTTTTAATTTTTGATAAAAACAAAATGGATGGGGAGGGGGGATAGAAAAAAGACTAAGTCGCAATACCTGTACCTAGAAAATATAAATAACATCCACATATTCTGCTGTAACACACTTTTCTCGCCTAAACAAAGTTTGGCAACTATTTGCTGCCACTTTGTCAGCTTATTATTCTTTTCTGTTCTGGGAGTACTACTTCTTGTGTTTAATACTGTGTTACATTCGTAACACAGTATTAAAATTACATATTACATTCGTAATTTTGTTTTAATTTCAACTATTTTCTCTTATTTACAGTTTCAAATTTCCGACACGTGTTATATCCAGTGTATTTTAATTTTAATTATTTCCTTAACCTACTTTTTCTAATTTCTTACACACAGGGTTGCTAGCATATACAAGGGGTCCCCGGTATCTGAGTATTCATTACCCGAGTCCCCGCAGTTACGAGGATTTGAAAATTTAAGAATTTAAGCCTTTGGATAAAAGTCACAGGACCAGATTTCATTTTTATCCAAAGGATTAAATTATAATTTACCACCTCAAAAACTACCTAAAAAAACAGTGCGTAATTGATATTGAATTTGCACTTCATAATGTTCCACAAAAAGATTTATTTATTCAACAAGTTAACCAAGTGGTGAATAACATAAAAGAAACGTGACTTCCTAAATTGAACACACATGACAGTTCAGCTTTATGGGAACTTCGGGAAAATAAAGACATTATTATACAGAGGGCAGATAAAGGAGATACAGTTGTAATACTCGATAAACATGATTATATTAATAAGTTAGATTCAGCGTTTCAGATACCTCCACTTATCTTGAAGTAGACACGGCACTATTTACCAATTTTGTCAATCAATACAATAAAACGTTAACCACATATCAAAAAAAATGACTACATTACTATGGCTCAGTTAAAGGAATTGACGGCCAGAACATACAATATTCCTGCACTTTTCGGTCAGGTAAAATTACACAAGACTGGATTTCCTATTCGGCCTATTGTTTCCTACAGAAACTTGGAATTTTCATCCTAGGACACACATGTATATAGCATTATAAAAACCTTTAGAC
This sequence comes from Mastigoproctus giganteus, assembly GCF_048544385.1. Taxonomy (NCBI): domain Eukaryota; kingdom Metazoa; phylum Arthropoda; class Arachnida; order Uropygi; family Thelyphonidae; genus Mastigoproctus; species Mastigoproctus giganteus. The sequence continues at coordinate 229,486,620 of NC_143582.1, read as the reverse complement.
AGGCGATACAATTTGGGATTAAGAACTACAGTATGTTAAATAACAACTCTATACCGATTAATTATACGAAGCTTCCAATTAAACGAAATTTTTCACTTAATTAAACTCTTAGTTGAGGCCAACTATATCATCTTTCGAGACAAAGTATAAACAAATTTTTGGTTTGCCGATGGGATTGAGCTTGAGCTGGAAGGATATCTAGCAATCACATTGTCATTGCTTAATATACTTTAATTGCTTGATAATGGTTTCATGACTATGAAGATTTCCAAAAAATGCTAGAAACTGTCAGAGGAAATTTTATACATCGGCAAAATATCTCAACTTGGAAGTTGATACAGAAGATATGAATAGTTGCTGCAGTTTCATGGAGAAGACCTCACAATTAACAGTTTGATTGGGTTACAGGCACAATTGCAAATTGAAGAAAAGGATGGTAGTGAAGGTATGACATTCCATTATCTCTCCAAAGAGCCTGAACTTTAAAAGTAAAGAGAAATCATAATGAAGATGGAAGAGGAAATAGGATTCCAATCCCTATGTATGAAAGAAACTAAGATTGACATATGAAAGCAACAGTAATGTTGCAGAGTCCTTTGTGATGCCACTATTTTCTGAAGATTCTTTATGACGAAAAGAATGAATTTTTCAAAAAGGATTAGTTTATCAGGTATGTACATTAATTGTATTTATTCATATTTCATTTAAAATAATCAAATTATTCACATATCTTTAGGAATGTATTGTGGCAAGTTACGTGAGTTTATATGGGAAATTAATGCCCTATTAGCTTATATATGGTTAATGTACAGCTTTCCAAGAATACATTGTGTATATTAAATGAGCATTACATGTATTAGTAGCACCCAAGGGTGTGCCTGTAATCATAAGTATATTATGGCTGCAGAAGTGTGTGTGTTCACAGGCAGATTTGCATATTGTGCAGGAAAAGCCCATAATAACTGGTGGGGGGTATTCATCCATTCAAAGTGCCATTAAATACCACCGCCCAAGCCTAGGCTTATACATAGTATAGTGTCACAGACTTGGCCGTTAAAACTCTAAACTTTCAATTTAACCAGTCAACACAACTAAAATAACTCAAAAAATATTAACTACAAGAGCTCTTATGCTGCTTGGCCCAAGCCAAGTGAGATAGACGTTAGGTTCACTGCTAACCTCGCCTATCTTAGTAGACCTGGTTTCCATCTCTGCCACTGGGAGGTGGGCTCTGCTATCCGTCTTTGATGCGCTCTCTTCTTTATTAAGTTTAAACACAGTATGTATAAACTTGTTAAAATAACAACTGGTGTGGTGTGGGAAATTCCTTCATTCGTTAACAGGAACAAAACCAAGACCTCTCAAATAATGAGTGCAGACAGAAATGTATGCTGACGAGGCTGCCATACGAATACAAACTAACCATAATCCTGAAACAATAAGAGATGCCAGGAAATTGTCGATTTGTTGTTTGAATGCTGTATCAAAAAAAAAAAAAAAAAAAAAAAAAATAGAGGTCACTTCGAACAGCTATTTTTAAATATTTCCTTTCATGTTTTTATTTCAGTTTCATTTTATGATTAATATTTAATATCTCAGAAATAAAGACTAGAACATTGTAGTTGGCAGTGGACAGTTACAGAGCGTGGATGTCTCTCTCTCATTGCTCTGTCACTACTCATGAATTATATTCTAGAGGCAAATTATGATAAGTTGCTGGCTAAGAGAGCACAGGAGTTTTTCACCAATGTGAATACAAAGAGGAGAAGAACAAATCAGTTCAGACCATTGTTCCCCAACATAGATGAAAGACCATTCTTGGTGAGTTAAAACCATGAAAGCAAAGTTGTAAAGCATGAAATTAGCGATACTAAAATTACTTATTGTTTTAGGAAAACTTTTGGGCCTAAAGGAAAGGAAAGTAAAGCTCCTGGTAATTTTGAGGGTGGAAGCAAGAGAGTGCATTGAACTAGCAAGATTAATTAAGATGGCATAATTAATCTTAATTTTTCTTTCATAATTAATAAATAATTAATTAATAATTTCATAATTAATCTTACTTTCAGAGTAGAAATTTCCTTGGATTGCAGAAGTACCAGTATATTGCCGATACATAAAGTTGAAGTGGCTGACTGCTAAGACAGTTGATCTGATTTCAGTGTAAGGGAAAGTCATGGAAGCAATGCAATCAGGATCATTTAGATAGAAATGGAACTCTGAAGGAAACACTTGGTTTTGTAAAGGGAAAATTTAACTAACATTACCTGTTTTGACAGAGTCACTTGTAAGATGAATGTAGGAAATAATTTTAACATTGTTTACTTGGATATCAGAAAATCATTTGACTCGGTTCTGCATCACTGGTTAGTATTAGCAATGGCCACATGGTGCAAGGAAGCCTATGGCTTATGCTGCACCAGCCAAAAAAAAAATAAATAATAAAATAAATAAATAATAATAATAAAATAAAATAAATAAATAATAATAATAAAAAGAAAGCCATCCAACTATCCATCTAAGAAGTTTTCCTATAATTCCAACCTGTTCCAGCTTATAAAGTAACCACTCATGTGGGACTCAGTCAAATGCTTTGCTGAAATCCAAATAAACAATGTTGAAATTATTCCATAAGTCCCAACTCTTGAGTGAACATGTCAGAATAGCTAACCAGATTAGTTAAACATGATTTTCCCTTTACATAACCGTGCTTGAGTATCCTTCAGAATTCCATTTCTATCTAAATGATCCTGAATTCCATCCTTGATCATTGTTTCCATGATTTTCCCTACTACTGAAGTTAGACTAACTGGTTGGTAATTTCCCACTTAGAATTGCCCTTATGTATTGGAGTTACATTGGAACTTTTCCAATCCAATGGAATCATTCTCGTCCAGTGATGCTCTCAAAATTAGCCTCAATGGTTCAATGCACTTACTTGCCACTTCCCTTACAATTATAGGGTATATGCCATCAACCCCATGAGCCTTACTGGCCTGTAGGCTCAAAAGTTTTTTCATTAAATAAACATGTAAAATTTCAACATCATTAATTACATTTTTTTCAACTTCACACCCAAAATTTTTCAAAAGTAACTTGTAAGCTGGAACATTTTGGAATCATAGCAAAAATTCTTAGATGGATCAATCATAGGTGGCTGGTGTGGTGAGCACTGGGTGTGATTAATGGTTACTCTTCAGATTGGGCTACCATAAGAAATGAGGTTCCTCAAGAATCAGGGAACCCTACTGGGGTTCCCCTAATCACTGCTGTTTTTGATTTTCTTAAATGACTTCGATGAAGCTTAATTTCAAATTTTGCAAGTGATGTCGAGTTTGGTAGAGTAGTTAATGATTAGTGCTTCTTCAGGACAATTTAGATATACTTCAGAAATGGCTAGAAACGTGAGCAACAAAATATCGTACAGATATCTCATGCTTGGAGGATAACATCCCCCAAAGTAACTTATATACTTGGCAGGGTTGAATTAAAAAGAGCAGAGAAGAAAGGGATTTGGAAGTTGCATATGATGCAATTACTGTCATTAACAACCTTCCCAACCTTTGTATCATCTGCAAACTTCGACACTAAGCCTGATATACCTTCATCAATATCATTAATAAATATACAAAACAACAGAGGAACCAACACCGAACCCTGTGGGACTCCACTAATAACATTAGTCCATGAAGAGCAGCACCCATTGATTACCACCCTCTGTCTTCTCCCACTCAACCATCCTTTTATCCATTATAGCAACTTACCCTTAATGCCATTCTGCTCCAATTTGTACAATAGTCTTCCATCTGCAACAGTGTCAAAAGCTTTTCTAAAATCCAAATATATGATATTAAAATTATTTTTTGCATCCAGTTCCTTTGTAACCACATCATAATATCCTATCAAATTTGTCAGACATGACTTTCCTTTAACAAACCCATTCTGTGTGTGAATTATTGCTGCAGTCTTGTCTAGATGATCCTGCAATGCATCTTTAACCGTGACTTCATTATTTTAGGGTGCATTATAGCCTTAGTTGCTAATGCGCCAATAAAACCCAACCATTATTTTACTCGGAACAGAAGTTAAACTAACTGGTCTGTAATTACTCATGTCACCCCTCGATCCCCCTTTGTGAATTGGGGATACATTTGCACATCTCCAGTCCGTGGGGACCTACCCTGAGTCCAAGGATGCTCTCATAATTATGGCTAAGGGTTTGCTTAGTTGCTTTGCCGCCTCCTTTAATATAAACTGGATAGATCCCATCCACCCCAGGTGCCTTTCTTATGTTTAACTTCAATAATTTCTCCTCCACTTTGCTCTCAGTTATTACAAAATCATTAAACACCCTGCTACAACTTGATAACCTTCTGCCATTTTCAAACCTTAATAACTCCTCATGTGTGAATGTAGATGAAAAATACTCATTCAGTTTGTTTGCTATCTGAGCAGGATCATCAACAGTGGAACCATCGATATCAAGTGAACCAATCAGATTCATCCCCTTCCTTTTAGAGTTTATTTAAGTAAAGAAATCCTTGCTGTTTTTCTTAGCATCTTTTGCCAAAGATTTCTTGTAATCTACCTTCGCCTGCCTAACCTCCTTTGTGACCTGATTATAGACTAGCTTATATCTGCCATAGGCTTCTGAGTGCTTGATAATTTATATGCATCCCATGCATTTTTCTTCTCTGTCACAAGTCTCATTAGTTCATTTGATAACCATTTAGGCCTAAACCTTGAACAATATTTCTTAATAGGTATGAAACTTTTAGTAGCATCCACGATTAATTCCTTGAATATTGAGTAATTGAGTAAATTCTAAGCTTCCCACTTAGAATTTACTGTTGGTAACATCGTCAGTTGATCCCACTGTACAGAATTTAAAAACTGTCTGAGACCACTGTACTCACCTTTACAGATCAAAAAACCCTTTCCTTTACCACTGATGGTAATTATATCTTTAAGTAAATCCCACATCAGTACACTGTTGATCACTGCCACCTAGTGGTTCCTTTATCTGCAAATTCTTAATACCCGAATGATCACTGCTGATAACCAGATCAAGAGTATTACCTTCTCTGGTTGCCTCTCGAACATACTGCTGCAGAAAACAGTCATCCAATAAATCCAAAAAAGTCTTAATAGTGTGTGAGTGACCAACCCACAAGTTCCAGTCAATATCTGGGAAGTTAAAATCCCCCATTATAAGACATTCTGATTTACTAGCCCATTCTATTTCTCTGTAGAATTGTTCATTTGGCCTATAACTCCTACTCTTATTTTTGCTTTTGCAGTGCTTATGTCACACCAAACTGACTCAACAATGCACTGTTCATCTATATCAACTGGATGCACTTCTTTTGATTTTATGTTTTTCTTAATTAACGGGATAACACCTCCTCCCTTCCTATCCTGTTTATCCTTTCTGTACACATTGTACTCCCCAAATTCCAATTCTGCAGGCACCTCCATAGCCAGGTGGGCAGGAGCGGCAGTGCGGTAGCACACGCTTCTTGATTAGAAGCTCGAACCGGAGTTCGAGCCCATTACCACCAAATACGGAGGAAGCGGAAAGGTCAGGGAATGACCACCGCATATCCCCAGAGCAATATGGCCTTAGTTGCTAATGCTCCTAAAAACCAAATAACAACAACAACCAATCTGCATTCCTTATATCTGTGTGACACCACATCTCTTCTGTCTCAACAATATCCGCCTTTGATGTCTTGACCAGCACTTCAAATTCATCAAATTTATTTACTATACTTCTAGCATTAGTATATACAGTGGAACTTCTCTATTACGAACTTCTATTTAACGAATTTCTCTATATTACGAATTTTTTCGCAAAACATTGCACCTTGAAACGAAATTACATGTAAAATTAACCCCATATAGCGAAGTGTTAGTCTCTCTATAACGAATTTTTAAAAATATACGACCTCCTTCCCTCCGAAATTACGCATTAGCATCTGGAATTAATCATTCTTTTAGTGAATACTTGTGGTCATTGACGCCCGTAGGAAGGTCTTTGTTTCATTTTTGTTACAGTTATAAAACCAAATGGGTTTTCTTAAAAGTGGTCATGAACTTTACAATAAATAGGATAGATTTGTAAATTGATGTTGGCTCAGGGGAAAACGAAATTCGCTGCGGTAAGCCTTTAGCGTGCTGCGGCGGCAATACATAGAATGATGCCATAGTCGATTTTTAGTAACGAACGCCTACTGAGTGACATTCGCTTCTCACCTCAACCGTACCACGTGACCTTCCTGTCAATCATTATATGATATGTCCGTTCTCATCTAACTGGACTCCTAGTAGATGGTTTTCATGAAAAAAATTTTTTTTTTATTTAGTTCTTTTAGAACAATTTGTCATCAATCACATAGGCTATATGCTCTTGTATTTTTTTTTTTTTTTTTGAAAAGTAACATACAGCATACATTAACCGTAAATTTTATATATGAATGAAAGTCGTATATTTCTTCAAAGTGATTGATAGGAAAAGTCACGTGATACTGTTGAATTGGCAAGCAAACGTCATTGAGTAGGCGGTACCTGTACTAACAATTCACTATATGGCCAGCGCAGCGAAGTTTGCGGTGTATGTATCGGCAAGAGCTACAGTCCAGTGATTTTTACATTTGGGGAAAAAATGTCCAAGAGAAAATGTTTAAGTATTAATGATAAAGTAAAGATTCTTCATGATATTGACCAGAGTTTTAAGAAAAAAGATATTGCGGAGAAATATGGCATACCTGCAAGCAGCTTATCTACGATTTTAAAAAATCGAGAATCAATTTTAAATGCAATTGAAGGAGCAGCAGACAAGAAGCGAATTAAGTTGTGTATATACGAAGATGTTGATAAAGCTGTTCTAAAATGGGTGCAAATGATACGTGAAAAGAATATACCAATATCGGGTCCAATAATTAAGCAACAAGCTCTGAAATTTGCACAGTCCCTGGGACATACAGAATTTAATGCGAGCACTGGGTGGCTAGATAAATTTAAGAAGCGCCACAGAATTGTGGAAAAGGTTATTTGTGGAGAAAGTGTTAATGTAAGTGAAGAAGACTGCAACAGTTGGAGGAACAATACCTTAAAGAAGATTTTGGAAGAATATGAACCTAAGGATGTTTTTAATGCTAACGAAATGGGTTTATTATTTAAATGTTTACCGAATAAAACTCTTGCTTTTAAAGATGATAAATGTTTTGGCGGAAAACAAAGCAAAGAAAGAATCACTGTGCTAGTTGGAGCAAATATGACAGGAAGTGAAAAATTAAGACTTTTAGTAATAGGAAAATCAAAAAACCCAAGATGTTTTAGAGGCACAAAATCTTTGGAAGTTGACTACACCTTTAATAAAAAAGCATGGATGACCAGTGATATCTTTGAAGACTGGATATTAAAACTAGACAAGCGTATAACAAAAGAAAAAAGGAAAATCGTGTTGGTAACTGACAACTGTCCAGCACATCCTGCCAGTATTTCTGCCAAACTTAAAAGTGTGAAGTTATTGTTTTTACCACCAAACGTGACGTCAAAACTCCAGCCAATGGACCAAGGCATAATTAAAAATTTTAAATTTCATTATCGAAAGAGAATAATAATGAAGATTGTCAATGCGTTATCAGAAAATAGAAACTTGGAAGTTACAATTAACCTTAGAGATTGCATCTCTGAACTGGCAAAAGTTTGGACAAACGATGTCACTGAATACACTATTCAAAATTGTTTTTCGAAAGCGGGATTGGCATTGAATGCAGAAGTCGAACATCAACTGGATGAACAAGATGAACTGCCCCTTTCACAACTGAAAAACTTTTGGAAAATATTAGAATCGTCCGGAAACATCGAAAATGAAATAACACTGGATAGCTATGTTTATGTAGATCAAGACCTGACTACAACAGAACATCCAAATGAAGATGAAATACTGCTGAACAGTGTTAGACACGACCATGATCACGAAGAAATTAACGATGACGCTGAAGACACATCAGAACAACCCGTAGAAAAGCCAACTCGTGAAGAAATGATTAACGCTTTTAAAACGGTTCGTATGGGTCTACAGTTTTGTGAAAATGTTCCTGATAATGTTTTTAATGCTCCGAACAAATGTGAGGTTTTCTTTGAGAATCAGACTTTTTTAATTGTACTGTGCAAACGAAAATTACGGATTTTTTTTAATTTGTGATACTTACTGGCGAAAATTGTGTAAGCGTAATTTAAATAAGTGTTTTTGAAATAAAATACATTAAAAATAAATGTAGATTCATTTTCATTTTCTAATTAAATAACAATTTCTAATAAAAAAGATATTCTCTGTATAACGAAATTTCTCTATAACGAATTTTTTCGCTGGATTTATAGAATTCGTTATAGGGAAGTTCGACTGTATATCTAAGTATACATGCACCTATTCTTATTCTTAGTTACCCTAACACATCCCATAAACCCACCTGTTTCATGATCACTGCCATCAGTCCCTGAACCCCCAGCACCCCTTGCTCCAGGTCACTACTTATTCTACTAGAAGTTGTGCAAGAATCACCTTCACCTCTGCCTGCGGCTATTTTTAAACTTTTAATCTGTGAATTCCCCCCCCCCCCAAGCTAGCAGTTTTCCAACCCACTTAACACTGCCTCGATAGGATCAGCAAATATTCTTGCACCCTTTCTATTTGAGTGTATCCCATCCCTATAGAAGCAGTCTCTCCTGTTAATAGCATAGACCACGCTGAAAAAAATTCTATCCCTTGAGCCTTGCACAATCTTTCCAGGGCCGAATTGATTGACAAGGCTCTCATCATGTATTCCCTCCTATCATGTCTGGGCAGAATTGCAGACACTTTCAAATTTAACCCTGACTCGCGACTTTTTTGCAACAGTGACCTGAACTTGTTAAGTAAATCTGCAGATCTCCTAATCTTAATGTCATTGATGCCGACGTGTACAACAATATCACCTTTTGTGCCCTTAAAACATGATATATGCTTTACAACGTCATCAACTTTTGCCCCTGGAAGACATACCCTGGTCCTGTTTCATCTATCCTTTTTACACAATATATATTCCCCGTCTCTCTGGCAATAATTAGTCACCAACAATAACTAGTTCCTTTGGGACCAGCGCATTCTGCCTTAGAGATTGCCGCAGTGTTGCCTGATGCCCAGGAGTGAGCTCTGGCATTGAGTTAGGCAGCTGAGAGCTTGACAGGCCCCTCATATTAATTTATTCGAGGGCATCTACCCTACACCTCAAGCTCTCATAGACGCCCAGTAGAACGCAGAGTTGATGCCTAATTTCTAGACACTCTCTGCACCTGGCACACACACACAAAGACATCCTCCTTGGCTAGATCATATTCTGTTCCAGAGAGTTTGGCAAACATTTCACAAGTTGCACATTTTTTTAGGCTGTGATGCATTGGAGAATTGCCCCCCTCAGTTCTCCTCCGAGTCACAGCACTCCTGCCACTTTGTGCCCGTTTCTTTGCTGCTCTAGTCTTGGGCATGATATTTTAAATTAATAAGATCAATAAATTAATTAATTATCAATACTATGCTATCTAATAGAATCCTAAATGCAGTGATGTGTATTATGCTGTATAATTATACGTTAGAGCTACCTAGTTACCCAATTAAAAATTTGAATTCCCTACTACTCTATACGAAAACAGTGGCTGCAAGATTCGAACAAAATAACGGTTTTACATATATTAAGTAATAATCTACAAAAACTCTTTGTCTAAATTAAAAATAGAAATAACCAGCGTAACAATAACTATAAGACTACTTTTAAAGTACAATATAAAATAACAATTAAGTAAATAAAAAGGCAAACACTTATCGCGTTTTCGGAGCTTGTAATTCACCACTGTAATTTTTAAAGAGAGTCAGCACTCTTGTATTGCCTTTTGAATGGCTTACCTGGCCCGTTAATCTGTTTTTTATTTGCATTTGAATTTAAATTGCACTGTGATTTTTTTTTATTTTTATGACTAAACTAACAGTTTTCATTATTTAATGTAGATTATGTAATGAATAGCATACGTCACCAGAACTACATGAAGCCAACACCAATCCAAGCACAAGGTTGGCCAATTGCTTTAAGTGGAAGGGATTTAGTAGGAATTGCACAAACTGGTTCTGGAAAGACTTTAGCAGTAAGTAGTTTTGAATAATATTTTTGATACTGACTGACTAATCTATATATCAGCCCACATAACTATTCTCTCTACTGGAGGTTATCACAACTATTCTCTGTACTAAAGGTTTTTAACCTGAAATGGTTTGACAGTCTTCATATAGCAACAACACCAGATATCATCATTCTTCCTTTTCTTGGTGATTCCTCTCTCTCTCTCTCTCTCTCTCTCTCTCTCTCTCTCTCTCTCTCTCTCTCTCTCTCTCTCTCTCTCTCTCAGGGTAACTTGGAAATTTTTTTTTTTTTGTCAGTGCATCATGAGCCTCAGGCTTCCTTGCAACATATGGCTAATAATAATAATAATAAATAACAAAGGGTTATGAACTGCTATCTGGATGCCACATGCATCCTGCCATTGAATCTTTAGTTCTTAGGTGGGATGTTAGCTGGCAATTTTCCAGACAGAGAGAGGCTTCTGGTGCCATAATAGTATTATGATAGAATCGCGCATTGCCACTATGGCAGCTGTGCAGTTTACTTACATAAAGCATGTATGTCGCAATCAGAATGCATAATCTGCTGTTGAAGACAGCTTTTGAAAGCTCTGGAATTGGTATTTATTATTTTTCTAGTATTTTTAGATTGCTTTTATTGTACTTCAGTTTATGTGTTTTATCACTTTTTATGTAATTTTATTTTTAATATATAATTCCTGGCATGATGCCGTGAAGGGTATTGTAGAGTCGTGGTACCTGTGTGTACCGGTGAACCTTACAATAAAGATCTTCTTTATTTAATTATATTAAATACCAGTTTAATTTTATGAAGGAATTTTGTGTTTTATGATTCTTTTATTGACTTTTTGTGTTTTATGATTCTTTAATAATTCTTAAATAAACACCATTGTTAAGGAATTTATACAATTTTTAATGCTGAGTCCTTCAGTAATCTCAAACAGGTGAACTTCTATTAGCAAAATTTGCTTGTTTGAGATTGTTGAAGCAGTCTTGAAAGGGGATAATTATTATTAAAGTGCCAATAATATTATCACAGTTTTGAACATAATATACAGTTGAAAGGCAATCTTCCACATACAGGTACCGATAATATGATATACTAAGAATGAAAGAACACTACTCTGCATTAATTATAAATGATTTTTTGAATGGCAGTTGCAACTTTTTTCATGCAGACCAAATAATAATAAACAAAAATAAACACCATTAAAAAAAAAAAAAAAAAAAAAAAACTCAAAGTAGAAATAGGAAAAAAAGGTGAGTAAGGGGAGAATACTGTATGTTTTAGCCAAAGGGTTACAGCCTAGAGCAAAAATTGTGATCTGTGGAGGTCACAATAAAATTGTGACCTCCACAGATTATTATCCAGTGTCTAAGGCCATAAGTCATTTGTAATTCATATAGAACAATATTTTCTTTTATTCTTAGTATATCACAGTTTCTTTCTGAACTGCTGCTGTATATCAATCTCTTGTAAATTTAATTTGTGGAAATGAAGCAAAAGCTTTATTTTATTTTATTTTTTTTGTTAAGTAATGAATACTCTGGAAAATGAATACCCCAAACACTTAAGATCATAAAAACCTATAGTACTTAGTACTGTGCATGGTTTGTAGGCTGAGAAGACAGAAGATACTTGTTGACTTGACAGTAGTACTGGTTTGCCATTTCTGATGCAAAGCATTTATGGGATAGTATTGTTAAAACGCCTTTTCATGATGGGAAGTTAGAACAAAAGGAGCTAATGTTTTTCACATGTCACATCTCAATAATAAGGATGTTGGGAAATATTAGAACAGCCAGATGATGAGAGGAAGTGGATTATTTCTGCATGTTGTTCCCTCAGCATTACTTTAGTTACTTTTTTTCATTCACTGGTTATTCAGAGGCTTTCTCATAAGCTAATCAAATACACATTCACTCTGGTATGATAGAAGCTGTTTAGAAATTCAGAATTTTCATAATGGGAGTCCAAGTATTATTAATATAACATTTTCTTGGAACACTTTAGATATCAGCGCCAGTATGGATTCCGTCAGTGTCGATCCACTGGTGGTATTCTGGATTATCTTACCCATCTATGGACAAATTCAGTGGAAAAGTTTGCTGAAACTTAAGCAGTTGCTCTTAACATTTCAAAGGTTGTGTTTGGCACAAATGGCTTCTAAAGGAGTTTCCATCTTATGGTTACTAACTGTTTTTTGTAATTAGGTATCCAGTTTTCTCTCTGACCACTCGCTGTGGGTGATATCTCTCTGTCTTCTAACTTCTTCACTAATACTGGTGTCCCTCAAGGTTCTTTTTCCAATTCCTTTCCTCTTGTATATTAATGATTTACCTGTTTCCATTGATCAGAAATCCTATCCATAGTTTTGCTGATAAGTAGCACACTGTATTCCACCTTTGAGTTTGAAAAACCTTGCCCTGCATGCTCACGCGCGCGCGCACACACACACACACACACACACACACACACCTTCAACTTCTCAAATATCTACTACCAATTCCTTAAATGCCGAGCTCCAATTAATTCTCCAGTGAAGCAAAGATAACTTAGTCGATTTTAATCTTTCAAATCTCAGTAGTCTTATATCTCACAAAAAGAATTCTTTTCCTATGCTCATCTTCAATGACACTTGATTTCTAGGCAAGATTATATGTCTCTTTTGGGGATGACCCTGACTTCTAATCTCTCTCGGCATAAGCACATTACAAATGTTGCTTCCTCTGCATCTAAAAAAACTAGGTTTTCTCTTTTGCTCTTGGTGTTAGTTTTCTTCCAAACAGCTGTTCACTCTGTTAAATCGCAAATCTGCCGTACCATGGAATATTGGTCCCACATCTGGGGCAGTGGAAAGCCTCTCTCAGACTTCTAGATTCCATTCCAAAGAGGGCAGTTAAATTAATTAATGACTCATCTTTAACTCACTCTCTGTCTCATTGCCATTCTGTTTTTGCTGCATGCCTTCTTTATAGATAGTTCCCGCCCTCTCTTCTAAAGCAGTCCGAACATGTGCCACAATCAGGCAACATCCCTGAAAAAACGAGTGCTTGCCCTCGAAAATAATGCATCTGGGAGCTCGTCAGGGACTCAAAACTCCAGCAATCTACCAAGTGATGCACACCCGATTCGAGCCTCAAATCAGAAAACCAAGTGCAAACTATACTGGTTAAAAAGGACATTGTTTTATTAGGAGACTCCATTGTCAGGGAAACAGGGAATATTTTTTGTAAAAAAAGATAGGTGGAGCAGAACCAGGGTATGTCTACCGGTAGCAACTATTGATGATGTCACCAACAGATTGTCAGATTTTAAAGGGGATAAAGAAAATATTATTCATGTGGGGACAAACGATATTAAACGTACACGATCTGACGATTTGTTGGAAAAATACAGGACCATGCTGAGGAAATGTCGCGAGCTAGGCCATAATGTCTATGTGTCTGCAATTCTGCTCACACACGATAGGAGGAATTATATGTTAAGAGCCTTGTGGATTAACTCAAGACTTGAAGGAATCTGCAAGGCTTTAGGGGTAAATTTCTATCAGCATGGCCCACACTTGTAGGTAGAAGGAATTTGTTTTGTAGAGACGGGATACACTTAAACAAAGGTGGTGCAAACGTTTTTGCCAGTATTATTGAGGATACCTTAAAGGTTCAGGGAAACTGCTAGTTAGGGGGGATGTGGGTAATACTGACACGCGTTTATCTGATAATATTGGTCAATGTAACTCTTACACATACCTTAAGAGTTCTTATCTGTTACCCCAACTGGACGTATTATCTAGATGTTCTGGGGGCAAAGACGTTTCACGTGAGCGGGTAGCTAATATCAGGGAAGAGAGCATAAAAAACTTCAAGGGTTGTGTTAAGGTTGTTAAATATACAAGAACAGTAAATCTTAATTGTTTATACAGTAACGTTAGAAGTGTCGTCAATAAAATGAGCGAATTCAAACTGCTGGTTAAAACAAGTAACGCGGACATAATAGGGCTTACAGAGACGTGGTGCCACCCGGAAATTGGGGATGATGAGTTTCAGTACGGCTTGTATAATGTATTTAGGAAGGATAGGTTAGATAGAAGGGGTGGTGGGGTAATGCTTCTTATCAGAAGCAGCCTGAGTGTGACGATAGCTTTCCCGGATTCAGACATTTCACATGCTAGTATAGAGTCTGTATGGTGTGAGATAGTTGGAAACAAAGGTATAATGCGAGTAGGAGTAATCTACAGACCAGGTGATTGTGAAGATTATGACAAAAGCCTCTACATGTAAATGGAATGGGCAAGTAAGCGTCAATGCCTTATTATGGGTGATTTCAATTTGCCTCTAATTGATTGGAGTAAATGGGAAGGAAACTTGACATGGGGAACAAAATTTTTAAATCAACTAGATGACTGTTATTTGTATCAACATGTCAGGGAAAGTACTAGAGAAAAGAATATCCTAGACCTCATCATCACACATGAATCAGATGACATAACAGGGCTGACAGTAGAGGAACCAGTAGCAGGAAGTGATCACGGAGGTCTACGGTGGATGATGACGAAAGAGGTAGCAGAAGTAAAAGGGTTTTAATTTCAGAAAGGGAAATTACAATGCCTTAAGGTACTACATGGCCTCTATTAACTGGGTAGATATCGCGCAGAGAATGAATACAATTGAACTGTGGTATGCTTTTAAAACATTAATCACAGATGCCTTGAATGCGTATATACCATTAAAAAAATACTCCACGAGAAGGGTTCCAAGTTGAATGAATAGTGACGTTGCTGCATTACTTGAGCAGAAAAAGGTGGCATGGAAAGGTTACAGAGCAATAAAAAGTACTGAAGCCTATAACAGCTACAAGGTGATATGTAATAGAGCCACAGAAAAGGTTCGACAGGCAAAGGCAGTTTATGAGAAATCACTAGCAAACAGAGCAAAGAGGGGGGGATAAAGAATTCTTCACATATATACATGCCAAGAAGAGCAGGACAAACCAGATCGGACCTTTACATAAGGGAAAGGGGACAGTAATAAATACACCAGCTGCCGTTGCAGATGAACTCAACAGTTATTTTGCATCGATATTTACAAATGAAAGCCTTTTGTGGCAATGGGAAATTGTGGGAGCGAAGTTAAAAAATATGTAATTAATGATATTGAAATTTCGCAAGATTATTTATTTTTTATTTTATTTATTTCGCAAGATTATATTCCATCAACTCCAGGAGCAAGGCTCCTGGAGTTGATGGAATATACCCTATAATCTTAAGAGAGGCGGCAAGCGAGTGCATTGAACCATTGAGGCTAATTATGCGAGCATCACTAGACTCTGGGGAGATTCCCTTGGATTGGAAAAGTGCAAATGTATCTCCCATACATAAGGGTGGCTCTAAAAGTGAAGTTCGAAATTATCGACCTGTCAGTCTGACTTCAGTAGTAGGGAAAATCATGGAGGCAATGATCAAGGGTGGAATTCAGGATCATTTCGATTGAATTGAAATTCTCAAGGATACTCAGCATGGTTTTGTAAAGGGAAAATCATGTTTAACAAATTTGGTTCGCTATTTCGAAATGGTCACTCACGAGCTGGATTTAGGGAATAATTTCGACATTGTTTATTTAGATTTCAGCAAAGCTTTTGACTCAGTCCCACATGAGCGGTTGCTTTATAAGCTGGAACAGGTTGGAATCACTGGGAAAATCCTTAGATGGATAGAAGGATGGCTTCAGGGCAGGAGACAGAGGGTTGTGATAAATGGCTATTCCTCAGATTGGGTTGATGTAAGAAGTGGGGTTCCCCAAGGATCAGTATTAGGACCACTGTTGTTTTTAATTTTCATAAACGATATTGATGAAGGGATAGAGCGTGATGTCTAAATTTGCAGATGATGTTAAAATTGGTAGAGTAGTTAATGATCACTGTCAAGCTGAGCTTCTTCAGAGAGACCTAGATAGACTTCAGGAATGGTCAGAAAAATGGCAGCTGTGCCTTAATCCAACAAAGTGTAAGGTATTACACCTGGGAAACGGTAATCTCAAAAAAACTTATTCACTTGGTGGAGTTCAACTAAACCCAGTACTGGAGGAAAGGGACTTGGGTGTTACGATATGGTCAGACATGAAATTCTCTGAGCATTGTAAACAGGTTGCAAGGAAGGCCCATGGTGTCCTATCGATGATCTATCGAACTTTTGCAAGTAGAGATAGGGACGTGATAATCCCATTATATAAGGCTTATGTTAGACCACACTTGGAATACTGTGTTCAAGTATGGAGACCGCACCTAAAGAAAGACATCGAACTTCTTGAAAGGGTGCAAAGAAGGGTAACTCGCCTGGTGAGATCGGCAAAAGGGCGTCCTTATGAGGAAAGACTTCGAATATGTGGGTTGCAGAGTTTGGAAACTAGACACCTCAGAGGAGATTTGATTGAGGTATTTAAGGCTCTGAGAGGCATCAGTAAAATGAATGAGGACAAAATTTTCAAGATTATAAATGATGCTAGAACTAGGGGACATAAATTCAAGTTACGGGGGGAAATGTTTAGATTGGACTGCAGGAAGTTTTATTTTAGCCAGCGAGTTATAAATTACTGGAATAAGTTGCCTTCATGGGTGGTAGAGGCCGACAGTTTGGGGAAATTCAAAGGTCATCTGGATAGTACTTTCGGGTAAGGGAAGCGCATAGGATGATAGGTTTAATTTCCTTTTTATTTATTTTTTATTTTATTTTTTTTTTATTTATTAATTATTATTATTTAGTTATTTATTTTATTTATTTATTTTTTGTTTTTATCATTGTTTTGTTCGGATTTTTTTTTTTTTTTGGCTGGTGCAGCATAAGCCATAGGCTTTCTTGCACCATTCGGCCGTTACTAATACTAACATCCTTTTACTGTCCAACTTCAAACTCACAGAACCAACTTTTCTTCTTCCTCATTTATTCCTTCATGTTTCCTTTAAATTACAATCTACTGAAATTCAAGTCTAATATATGAGAGCCTATATGAGAGCTTGAAGGACAGGGTGGATGCCCTCGAAGAAACTAAATTGAGGGGCCCATCAAGCTCTCAGCTGCCCACATCAACGCCAGAGCTTGCACTTGGGCATCGCGTGACACAGAGACAACCCCCAAGGCAGAATGCGCTGGTCCCGAAGGAACTAGTAGTTGTTGGTGACTCTATTGTCAGGGAAACGGGGAACATGCTTTGTAAAAAAGATAGGTGGAACAGGACCAGGGTATGTCTGCCAGGGGCAAAGGTTGATGACGTTGTAGAGTGAATATCATCTTTTAAGGCACAAAAGGTGATATAGTTGTACATGTTGGCACTAATAATATTAAGAGTAGGAGACCGGCAGAATTACTTAACAAGTACAGGTCACTGTTGAACAAAAGCCTAGAATTAGGGTTGAATTTGAAAGTGTCTGCAATTCTGCCCAGACACGATAGGAGGGAGTATATGATGAGAGCCTTGTCGATCAATTCGGCCCTGGAAAGATTGTGCAACGCTCAAGGGGTAGAATTTTTTTCAGCCTGGACTGTACTTGTTAACAGGAGAGATTGCTTCTACAGGGATGGGATACACTTAAATAGAAAGGGTGCAAGAATATTTGCTGATGCTATCGAGGCAGTGTTAGGTGGGTCGGAAAACTGCTAGCTTGGGGGGGAGACAAAGACCAATAGATTGACAGTAGCCACTGGCAGAGGTGAAAGAGATTCTTGCACTGCTTCTATTAGAATGAGCAGAAGCCTGAAAAACAAGATGCATGGTATTTCAGAGACTGCTGGGAGCCATTGCGGTACAAGTAAACACATGGGTTGTGTTAGGGTAGCTAAGAATAGAAACAGGTGCAGGTATACTTGCGTGTACACCAATGCTAGGAGTTTAGTAAATAAATTTGATGAATTTGAGGTATTGCTCAAAACATCAAAGGCAGATATTGTTGGGATATCAGAGATGTGGTGTCACACAGATATAAGGGATGCAGAACTGCAATTTGGGGAGTACAACGTCTACAGAAAGGATAGACAGGATAGGAAGGGGGAGGGGTTATGCTATTAGTTAAGAAACACATAAAAACCAAGGAAGTGAAGCCAGTCGACATCGCCGGACAGTGCAGTGTTGAGTCAGTTTGGTGTGACATAAGCATTGGGAGATCAAAATTGAGAGTAGGAGTGTGCTATAGGCCTAATGACTCTGATGAGTATAATAAGGAACTGTACAGGGAAATAGAGTGGGCCAGTAAATCAGAGAGTCTTATAATGGGAGATTTTAATTTCCCAGATATTGACTGGAATTTGGGGGCTGGTTACTCACACATTAGCAGGGCTTTTGTGGATTTATTGGATGATTGTTTTCTACATCAGCATGTTCGGGAGGCAACTAGAGGGAGTAATACTCTTGATTTGATTATCAGCAGTGATTCTTCATGCATTAAGAATCTGCAGATAAATGAACCACTAGGTGGCAGTGATCACAGTGTGCTGAAGTGGGATTTACTCAAAGAGGTAACTACCATTAGGGGTAAAGGGAAGGGTTATTGCTTCCGTAAAGGCGACTACGATGGACTGAGACAGTATTTAAATTCTATACAGTGGGACCAACTGATGATGTTACCAACAGCAAATTCAAAATGGGAAGCATTCAAAGAACTTATCTTGGAAGCTACTGGGCTTTACATACCAACTGAGAAATATTGTTCAAGGTTTAGGCCAAAATGGATGTCAGATGAACTAATGAGGCATATGGCAGAGAAGAAAAATGCATGGGATACTTACAAATTAACACATGACCCAGAAGCCTGTGATAGATACAAGTTGATATGCAACCAAGTTATAAAGGAGGTTAGGCAGGCGAAGGCAGATTACGAGAAATCCTTGGCAAGGGATGCAAAGAAAAACAGCAAAGAGTTCTTTACTTATGTAAACTCTAGAAGGAAGGGGATGAATCAGATTGGTCCACTTGATATTGATGGGTCAACTGTTGATGATCCTGCTCAGGTAGCTAACAAACTAAATTAATATTTTGCATCGACATTCACACGTGAGGAGTTATTCAGCAAGGGGATTGCCAGTGGTGTATTCAACTCTAGCAGTAAGCTACAGAATCTTGAAATAACTGGGAGTAAAGTGGAGGAGAAACTGTTGAAGATAAAGACAAGAAAGGCACCCGGGGTGGATGGGATCTATCCAGTTATATTAAAGGAGGCAGCAAAGGAAGTAAGCAAACCCTTAGCCATAATTATGAGAGCTTCCTTGGACTCAGGGGAGGTACCCATAGACTGGAAACGTGCAAATGTGACCCCAATTCACAAAGGAGGATCAAAGGCTGGCACAAGTAATTATAGACCTGTGAGCTTAACTTCTGTTCCAGGAAAATTAATGGAGGCACTGGTTAAAGAAGCACTGCAGGATCATTTAGACAAGACTTCAGTTATAGCTCAGACACAGCATGGTTTTATTAAGGGGAAGTCTTGCCTGACCAACTTGATTAGATACTATGATGCAGTCACAAAAGAACTGGATGCAGGGAATAACTTTGATATTATATACTTGGATCTTAGAAAGGCTTTTGATACTGTTGCACATGGAAGACTGCTACACAAATTGGAGCAGTGTGACATTGGAGGCAAATTGCTGCTATGGATAAAGGGGTGGTTGAGGGGGAGAAGACAGAGAGTGGTAATCAATGGACACTGCTCATCGTGGACTAATGTTATTAGTGGAGTCCCTCAGGGCTCAGTGTTGGGTCCATTATTGTTTTCTGTGTTTATAAATGATATTGATGATGGTATATCGGGCTTAATGTCCAAGTTTGCAGATGATACAAAGGTTGGCAGGGTTGTCAAGGACACTACTGACACTATGCTTCTGCAACAGGATCTGGAAAGATTGAGCAGATGGGCTGAGAGGTGGCAAATGAAGTTTAAAATTGACAAATGTAAAGTACTACACATGGGAAACAGCAACCCCAGAGCAACGTATCAACTCTGTGGTACTACACTGACAGTGGTAGAGAATGAAAGGGACTTGGGGGTGGTTGTGCAGGCAGATATGAAGTTCTCTGAGCAGTGCAGACGGGCTGCAAGAGTAGCTCATGGAGTATTGTCAATGATATACAGGAATTTTTCTAGCAGGGATAAGGAGGTGATTATTCCATTGTATAAGGCAATGGTCAGGCCACACCTAGAGTACTGTATACAGGTCTGGAGGCCTCATTTCAAGAAGGATGTAGAGCTGCTGGAACGAGTACAGAGAAGGGCAACAAAATTAGTGAATGGAACAAAGGGGTGCTCTTATGAAGAAAGGCTTAAGTTTTGCAAATTACAGTGTCTGGAGACTAGGCACCAGCGAGGTGATCTGATAGAGGTGTATAAAGCCTTGAATGGTTTAAACATGCTCAATGCTGATGGGATTCTTCCTCTCGCTCAGAAAAATCACCTGAGAGGGCATAAATTCAAATTGAGGAAAGACAGATGTAGGATAGACGTGCGGAAATTTGCCTTTAGCCAGCGGGTGGTTGGTTGGTGGAACAGACTTCCATCCCTTGTGGTGGAGGTTGATAGCCTAAATAAGTTTAAGGCTCAGCTGGACAGGTATTTTGAACGAACAGAGGGGTGAAGTGGAAGTGGTTTTTTTTTTTTTTTTGGCTGATGCTGCATAAGCCTGCTTTCTTGCATCAAATGCCTCTACTAATGCTAATGCTAATGCAATATCAACAATTATCTTTTATGTTCTCAACCTTCAACCCATGCATGGTACTAAGTGCTGTAGGTTCCAATACCTCTTGTGTTTAGGGTTTTCATAAAAAAAAAATAATAATAAATAATAATAATAAATATAGAAACATCTTAGTGATCGCCGACCGGGCTAGCCGAGTGGGTAAAGTACCTGCCTGGCAACCCAAAGGTCGCGGGTTCGATTCCCGCCTCGGGCTTGGATCAAAGTACTGCAAAAACCTTGGGAGGTGCAATATGGCCACAGAAGCCGATGCGCCAACAACTACCAAATCAAAAAAAAAATCAAATCTTAGTGATCGTTGCTCTGCAAGACATCACCTTGGTGGTTGGGCAAAAATAAGCATGTGAGATCAAAGTAAATAAATTTAATGAATTTTGAAGTACCAATTAAGTCATCAAATGCCAACATTGCAGAGATATTGGACATGTTGTGTTGCTTAGCCATAAAGGATGCAGATTTTGAATATAGGAAGTACAATATGTACAGGAAGGGTATAATGCAGTTTGACTAGTGGCACTGGGAGTTCCCCCCAACTCGGTGATTGGTACTTTTAGATGTATACAGTACTCTGTAAAGGGCAGATAGTGTGTATTTGTGTATAGTTTGTGTATTTAGTAAAATTTGTGTAAAATTTGTGTATTGTAAATTTGTGTATTTAGTATAAGTTGTGTTGGTATGTTGTTCAACTGTCCTCTTAGCCAAGGGGCATGTGGAAACCACCTATCCCTAGTTACCATCCTTTACCACAGGGAGACGGGCCAGATCAGTAGGAAGAAATAGGCTCTGGTATGGCGAACCCTGGAGTCGCCCGAGCTTCCCAGTGACTGCCCAGAAAAAATAAAAATAAAAATGAAGAAAGGAAGACAGGGGAAATAGTGAGAGAAGGAGATAAAAGAGGGAAAGAACAGTAGGGGGATACTAGCGAAGGTGACTACCAGGATGAGAGAGTTGCAGTGGGGAGGGGGACCTCTGGAGTAGGAAGCCTGGCCTGGCCCACAGGGAAGGAGTTAGTGATGATGGGCTGGCCACCAGGCGAAAGTGGGATTTGGGGGTCCACCTGTCGAGGAGTAAAGATATAGGGAAAGGGATCCCTATAATAGTGAAAAGGAGAGGATAAAGAGAGTTTGGAGGGGGAGAAAGTAGAAGTGAAGAGGTGGATGTAGGCGGAAGCATCCACCTTAGGGATTTGAAAAGGGGGTTAGGTAGGGAAGGGAGATCCAGGAGGCCATTCCCTGAGAGGAAGTAAAGATCATGGGTAAAGCCCATAAGGATGCCACGTGGAAAGGTTTCCAGGCCTAGGGGGGGGGGGGGTATTCTGCCTGCTGGGGCCACTCACTAACATGCCCAGGACATGTTAAATGACATGCACAAGGCACCTGGCGGCCAGTGGTACTTACAATTTTCACCAGCCAGGTGGAGGTTGTCTGCATCCTGAAATAGAATCATTATTGTGCTTCATTTAGCATTAGCATTAGTAGAGGCACATGATGTAAGAAAGCAATCTTATACAGCAGCATCGCCAAAAAAAAAAAAAAAAAAAAAAACTTTCCCATTTCACTGATCCATTTATTCCAGATGTTTGTCTAGTTCTGCCTTGAATTTATTTAAATTATCAACTTCCACAACAACAGATTTGTTCCAGCAATCAACTACCCGCTGGCTAAAGACAAACTTCCACACATCTATTCTACAACTGTCTTTCCTCAGTTTTAATCTATGCCCCCTCAGGTTAGTAATCTGAGCAAGAGTAAGAATCCCATTGGCATTGAGCCTGCTTAAACCATTCATGGTCTTGTACACCTCAATCAGATCACCTTGCAGATGCCTAGTCTCCAGATGCTGCAACTGATAGAATTTAATCCTCTCCTGGTAAGAGAATCCCTTTGTTCCTCGTTATAGCAACTGTACATCCTTCCTAAAATGAGGCCTCCAGACCTGTATGCAGTACTCAAGATGTGGCCTGACCATTGCCTTATATAAAGGTAAAATCACCTCCTTGTCTCTGCTAGCAAAATTCCTCTATATCATTAACAACACCCCAAGACCTACTCTGGCAACCTGTCTGCACTGCTCAGAAAACTTCATATCTGTCTGCGCAATTACCCCCAGGTCTCTTTCATTCTCCACTACCCTGAGTTTAACACCACATAGTTGGTACATAACTTTGGAGTTACTGTTTTACATATATGGAATACTTTGCATTTGTCAATGTTAAACTTCAGTTGCCGCTTCTCAGCCCATCTTCCCAAATTTTCCAGATCCTGTTGCAGCAGTATACTGTCATTACTGTTATTAACAACCCTGCGAACCTTTGTATCATCTGCAAACTTTGACATTAAGCTTGATATACCTTCATCAATATCATTGATAATTAAACAAAACAACAACTGCTGAACAAAACAAAAACCAAAATTGAGGGACACCACTAATAACATTAGTCCATATGGAGCAGTACCCATTTATTACCACTCTGTCTTCTCCTACTCACCCATCCTTTTATCCATTGTAGCAGCTTGCCCTTAATGCCATACTGCCCCAATTTGTACAGTAGTCTTAATGTGCAACAGTAGTATCAAAAGCTTTCCTGAAATCCAAGTATATGATGCAAAATTATTTTTTGCATCCAGTTCCTTTGTGACCACATCATATTATCCAATGAAATTGGTCAGACAAGACTTCCCCTTGACAAACCCATGCTGTGTCTTAATTATTACTGCTATGTTGTCCAGTGACTCCATTATTTTCCCAGGAACAGAAATCAAAATAACAGGTCTGTAATTACACATGTTACATTTTTACCCTCCTTTGTGAATTGGAGATACATTTGCACTTCTCCAGTCCATGGGGACTTCCTCCGAGTCCAAGGATGCTCTCATAATTATGGCTAAGGGTTTTCTTACTTCCTTTGTCACTTCCTTTAATGTAACTGGATAGATCCTATCTAACCCAGGTGCCTATTATGTTTAACTTCAACCTATTATGTTTACCTATTATGTTTAACTTCAACAATTTCTCCTCCACTTTGCTCTCAGTTATTACAAAATCATTTAACAACCTGTTAGAGTTTGATAAACATCTGGCCCTGTCCTTGAATAACTCCTCACGTGTGAATGTAGATGCAAAATACTTATTTAGTTTGGCAGCTATCTGAGAATGATCATCTACAGTTAAACCATTGATATCAAGTGGACCAATCTGATTCATCTCCTTCCTTTTAGAGTTTATATAAGTAAAGAAGTCTTTATTGTTTTTCATTGCATCCTTTGCCAAAAATTTTTCATAGTCTGCCTTCACTTGCCTAACCTCCTTTGTGACTTGATTACAGACTAGCTCGTATCTACCATAAGCTTCTGTGTTGCCTGACAATTTATCAACAAAATTGAAAATATGAACATTAATTGCAAAAAATGAATGTTAAACATTCATAAATACCGCATTCCAAACCATGTGTGTAGCTATACAATACAGTGTACCCCACTTTATGATATTAATCAGTTCCAGAGACACCATTGCATCATTAAAATATCGCAATGTGAACCCAATAACACTTTGTTTTTTGCTAATTCCTTTCAAGATCTAGGAAGTTGAAATTTTCGCTTTATAATTAAGATATTTATCTCTCTAAAATATCATTTTTAAGGTCACGAGCGTGACCTTAAGGCCCTATAAAAGGTTGTGTGCACGGTTTGTAAATTGTATTAGTTACCAATTCAAATCATTAAAATGCACTACATTTCATCATTATCATATGTTCCGTTATAAGAATCAATTACGGCTTTGTGATATTTTTCTAAAGCACATTTCTACGACCATAAAACAATAAAAACCATTTGCACTTTCCAGTTTATTGGGCTTTTCTGTTACTGCAAGCAATTATAAACGGGTAGTAAACTCGATCTTCTTGCATTTGCAAAAATACCGATAGCTGGAATTGTGTGGTTTTTTATTATTATGGTGAAAAGTGTTTTCCCTTTACTGAAAACTTCAATCGTATAAAAACATAAATAAATTTTCAGAAACTTCTCTTCATTCCTTTTTATTTTAAGCTTCGTAAACTTGTTAGTTGCAATTTGTGTGTGCCGTTAAAAAATGCTTATGCATGCAATCATGAAATTTATAATTTAAAGAGAAGATTGATTATCTTGGAAACAAACACGTCTTGAAACATTTCTGAAGAAGACGACTCCTTGTGCAACAAACCAGCGAGTGCTGAGCCAATAATGAGTGATCAACGAGTATGTATTTAGTCGATGATGAAGAATAAACATTCTTTAACATTTGTAAGTCATAAATGATTTCTCTATTATTATAATTTGCTTGACTTTACAGGCTGCGTTTTCATTTCTTTCGAAAAATCAATCATTGTTTAAACATAAACTAATTAGCTAACTAATTTCATTGTTGAGAACGTAACCCGTATTTTTAACCTTATGTCTATATAGGGAAATAAATTCCTGATTTACGAGTTTTTGTTTTACGAGCGTGCGCTAGGAACGAATTAACTTCTAAAGTCGAAAACTACCTGTAATTATGCCTATAATAAACTCCTACCCTCATTTTTGCTTTCCCAGTGCTTATGTTGCACCAAACTGCCTCAACATTGCACTGTCCATTTATGTCAACTGGATGCACTTCCTTAGATTTTATGTGTTTCTTAACTAATAGCACAACCCCTCCTTCCTTCCCATCCTGTCTGTTGTTTCTGTACACGTACTCCCCAAATTCCAATTCTGCATCCCTTATATCTGGGTGGCACCACGTCTCTGATATCTCAACAATATCCACCTTGGATATCTTTACCAGCACTTCAAATTCATCAAATTTATTTACTATACCCCTAGCATTGGTGTACATGCACCTGTTCTTACTCTTAGTTACTCTAACACAGTCCATGTATTTACTTGTTTCATGACCCCCGCAGTTCCTGAAATCCCCAGCAACTGGCTTTCCTGGCTGCTGCTCCTTCCAATAGAAGCAGTGCAACAACCATTTCCACCTCTGCCTGCAGCTATTGTTAATCTATTAGTCTGTGAATCCCCCCTAAGCTAGTAGTTTTTCCGACCCACCTAACATTGCCTCGATAGCATCAGGAAATATTCTTGCACCCCTTCTATAACAAGCACAGACCACGCTGAGAAAAGTCTACTCCATGAGCCCTGCACAATCTCTCCAGGGCCGAACTGATTGACAATGCTCTTATCATATACTCCCTCCTATCGTGTCTGAGCAGGATTGCACACACTTTCGAATTTAACCCTAACTCGCGACTCTTTTTCCGCATTGACTTGTACTTGCTGAGTAAATCTGCAGATCTCCTACACTTAATGTCATTAGTACCAACGTGTACAACGATATCACCTTTTGGGCCTTAAAAGATATCTGCTCTACGTCATCAACTTTTGCCCCTGGCAGACATACCCTGGTCCTATTCCACCTATCCTTTTTGCACAGTATTTTCCCGTTTCCCTGACAATTGGGGTCACCAACAATAACTAGCTTTTGTGGGATCAGTGCATTCTCCCCTGAAGGTTGCCGCTGTGTTGCCTGGTGCATAAGAGTGTGCTCTGGCGTTGAGCTGGGCAACTGAGAACCCCCCATTTTAATTCTTTCGAGGGCATCCACCTGATTCTTCAAGCTCTCAGACGCCCATCAGAACACTGAGTTGGCACCTAATTTCTTTACATTCTCTGCACCTAGCACACACAAAGACATCCTCCATGGCTAGATCATGCTCTGTTCGAGAGAGAGAGAGAGAGAGAGAGAGAGATCTGCAAACATGTCACATTTTGTGCATTTTTTAGGGCTTGGGGTCTAACGAAGGACCCATATAATGTAACTCGGTTGTCTGTCTGTCTGTCTGTCTGTCTGTCTGTCTGTCTGTCCGTCTGTCACTGCATTGTATCTCTGGAACCACTCAAAGTATTGACTTGAAATTTTGCATGTGGGCCCACCATGTAAAAGTGTTGGCCCTCATGTGGGCCAACAGAATGCCATATTGATTGTTGTTGACAAAATTTTATCTGAGAAATGGGGGTTAAAATGTGGGGGTGACAAAAATGTTGTCAACAACCTATAGCTTATTATGCACTCTTTGAAAGAGCTCAACAAGTAGGCTTAAAATATAATTTTTAAATATTTTTAAAATTAAAAAATGGCAGTGCCAGACAGGAAAATGTGAGTAATTTTCGTGTCCTCCCCCTATTTCCTTCACTAATGGAGCTAAAAATTTTAAAATCACATTAGCTATGCATTATTCGATGCTTATCAAGGGAAAATTTTTCCGATTAAAATCTCTCATTTACTTTTTTTGTCAAAATTAAAAAAACAGTTTTTTATTGCACTCTGATAGTGCACTTCTTTTTACTAAGTAACTCTCCTTTTGGTGACAAAAAGGTTGCTAAATAGTTTGTTAATAATTCTATAAAGGCCATTTATAAATTTTGCGATGATATGTATTTTTTAACAATTTTCAAAGCTGGTGAGGAGATACTCAGAAAGCCAGTGTTGAGGAGGCAGTGGTGGTGGTGGGGTGGCACCTGCACGGAGTCTTGCGGCGCCTCCGTAGCCAGGTGGGAAGGAGCAGCAGTGCGTATCACACGTTTCTTGATTAGACTGGGGTTCGATCTCGTCACCACCAAATACGGAGGATGCGGAAAGGTCAGGGAATGACCACCACATATTCCCGGAGCAATATGGCCTTAGTTGCTAATTCTCCTAAAAACCAAATAACAAACAAACGGAGTCTTACACGGCCTTCACCTGCCAGTCACTTCTCCTCCAGGACTTCAATAAATTCTCCAATCAATTCACAATAACTGGAAAGACTCAAATAGACAACGTTTTTGTTAGTTCCTCAGTTTTAGGCAAAGCAGGGATACTAGAAACTTTTTTCAGTTACCATAAAGCTCTCTATTTGAGATACTACAGTTATGACCATTTGTGACTACGGCCCTTTCGTCCTGAGTGCCTGGCACTCAGTTGTTGACCGATTTTCAACCGTTGTCAACCCTTCCCTATATCTTCCATCATGCAGTATGATTGATGACTTTTGAGGTTATGATGAACATCGTGGCGAGATCCAATATTGCTGACATTTCGAGGGTACAGCTCTAAAACGGTGTTCGCAGGCCGGCCGCTAGTTAGTACACCGGACCGAACCTATTGGTAACTCTCTATGAGGCTTCCGGATCAGCTAGTGTATAATCTTGCTACCTCTACTCTGCCAGATAGTGACTGGAGGGAGTCCGAGTAGTGTGTATGCGGGGAGCATTGTTGAGGACACGTTATGTCAAGGATCTGGGTATATTCTTACCGTGTATACGCCATATCGAAAAATTTCATTACTTCATACCGCATGTCCCACCCACTTTTTCTTACTATTGAATACACCATGAATTGTCAAACTAATAGAGCAAGCTTGTCTGCGAAAAGATCTAAACCTCCCAAGCACTTCCTAATTCATTTCACAAATATACGTGGTCTCAATTCTAATCTCAACGATGTCCATTTTCACTTGCAGTCTGCCAAACAAACCCCATGTACTTTTTCTGACAGAATCTCAGTTATCAGTTGATTCAACTACTGCTCATCTCAGATGTCCAAATTATTTGCTGTATGATTCCTTTCGCCTCAAAGGTGGTACTTGTGCATATGTCCGTTCTGATATTCCCTGTCAGAGACTTGGCATTTTGGAATCTCCTCTCTTTGCTCTTCTCTGTCTTAAAATCTCTCTACCTCATTGTGTCAAATTCATCTGTTGTCTCTACCATTCTCCCCTCTCCACTAATCACTTGGAGCTCTTTGACTTCCTCTCTTTGCAACTTGACTTTCTTCAGTCCAACTTTCCTAACAGTGAGGTATTTTCCTTGGTGATTTTAATGTTCACAACTCCAGCTGGCTTCCGTTTTCTAGTTACACCGACCCAGCTGGTCGAGATGGAATATAAAACTAATTCTAGAAAGTAAATTAATATGCTAATTTAGTCAATAAAATGGTAAAAATTTCAGAAAAATTTCGCCTGAACCGAGCTAATCTCGTTCCCCAATTTATACAGGGTTCATCTGTCTCTGAGTTTCCCTGTGAATCCGTCAAATCAGTGCTGCCAGGGTATCCTGGTAGATGTCCCACGCTGTGACAGCATCCCGCATCCAATGGTGTCAGTACTCTAGTTGAGTCAAAATGGTCCTTTGTTTAGACAG
The DNA here is from genome assembly GCF_048544385.1 of Mastigoproctus giganteus. NCBI lineage: Eukaryota > Metazoa > Arthropoda > Arachnida > Uropygi > Thelyphonidae > Mastigoproctus > Mastigoproctus giganteus. Next base: position 229,457,512 of record NC_143582.1, on the reverse strand, counting down.
GGTAGCTCGTGGTGTTGAGGTACCCTGGTGTATCCTACACCATGTATGGTGTCAGCAAATGGTGCCATGAGTGACTCATTCAGGAGATCTATTCCAGCATATAATCCCACATTGTGGCAGTGTCAGCATCCTACACCATTAGGTGTTAGCAGTCAAAATTGATGATGTTAGAATTGGTTGATCCAGTTAAGGTAGTTATTTAGACAGGAGTGCTTAAGTTGGGTCCCTCCCTCCAGAGTCTCAGGCTCTTTGGGTCTCATTCATATTTATTTGGTGAGTGGTGAATACCGAGTATCTTTGAAATTAAGCGACATCTGTGGTCCTCATAATCTGGGCAGTGATACATAGTGTTCCCATGTTGCACTTTCACCACAGTTACATGTAGTATCATCAGTAATTCCTAGAGAAGTCAGTTTATCCTTGAAGGATCCAGGCTCTGTGATAAGGAAAATCACATACACGCCTTGGAGATTGTCAATTTTACCTCTGGTAAAAAGTGCCTGGTTATCCATCTTTGGTACTTTCATCCCATTGTACCTGCCATATTTTGTGCAGTTCTTCTGTGATACACCGTTCTTGCATGATATCTCTATCAGTATCAAGGCTTACATTAAAGATGTTTGTGGTAGTAACTTTCTTATGTAGGTACTGCCACATGCCTAATCACCTCTAGGTCAAGGGCCAGAACTTGTAGGGCAGGAGCATTCACAATACAGCATGCCCTGGTGGTGAGAAGTAAAAGAATTCACTGGATTGAATCCAGTTTACCTCTGCTTCTTAGAAATGCAGTTTTGCCGCATCGTACACATGCACCATGACATATCACTGGGAGGAAGACTTTTTTAAATCAATACTAGTGTTTTCATTTTTGATTCCCATTGAGTTCTGGTTATTCTGGCTTTCATGTGGGCATAGCATTAGCATAAGTAGAGGCATATGATGCAGAAAGCAACCTTATGCAGCATCAGCCAAAAAAAAAAAAAAAAAAAAAACACTCCCATTTCACCCCTCCATTCATTCCATGTATCTGTCCAGCTCAGCCTTAAATTTATTTAGCCTATCAACTTCCACAACAAAGGATAGAAGTCTGTTCCACCAACCAACCACCTGCTCGCTAAAGGCAAACTTCCGCACGTCTATCCTACATCTGTCTTTTTTCAATTTGAATATATGCCCTCTCAGATGATTATTCTGAGCAAGAGGAAGAATTCCATCAGCATTGAGCATTCTCAAACCATACAAGGCTTTATACACCTCAATCAGATCATCTCGCACGTGCCTAGTCTCCAGACACTGTAATTTGCAAAATTTAAGCCTTTCTTCGTAAGAGCAACCCTTTGTTCCATTCACTAATCTTGTTGCCCTTCTCTGTACTCATTCCAACAGCTCTACATCCTTCTTAAAATGAGGCCTCCAGACCTGTATACAGCACTCAAGGTGTGGCCTAACCATTGCCTTATATAAGGGGATAATCACCTCCTTATCCCTGCTAGAAAAATTCCTGTATATCATTGACAAGACACTATGAGCTACCCTTGCAGACCGTCTGCATTGCTCAGAAAACTTCATATCTGCCTGCACAATTACCCCCAGGTCATTTTCGTTCTCTACCCCTATTAGTGTAGTACCACAGAGTTGATACGGCATTCTGAGGTTGCTGCTTCCCATATGTAGTACTTTACGTATGTCAATGTTAAACTTCATTTGCCACCTCTCAGCCCATCTGCTCAACTTTTCTAGATCCTGTTGCAGCAGCGTTCTGTCATTAGTGTCATTAACAACCTTGCCAACCTTCGTATCGTCTGCAAACTTGGACATTAAGCTTAATATACCATCATCAATATCATTTATAAATACAGAAAACAACAATGGACCCAATACTGAACCTTGAGGAACTCCACTAATAACGTTAGTCCACGATGAACAGTGTCCATTGATTACCACCCTCTGTCTTCTCCCACTCAACCATCCCTTTATCCTTAGCAGTAATTTGCCTCCAATGCCACACGACTTCAATTTGTGCAGCAGTCTTCCATGTGCAATAGTATCAAAGGCCTTTCTAAGGTCCAAATGTATGATATCAAAGTTATTACCTGCATCCAGTTCCTTTGTGACACATCATAGTATCCAATCAAATTGGTCAGGCAAGACATTCCCTTAACAAAACCATGCTGTGTCCAAGCTAAAACTGAAGTCTTGTCTAGATGATTCTGCAGTGCTTCTTTAACCTGTGCTTCCATTAATTTTCCTGGAACAGAAGTTAAACTAACACGTCTATAATTACTTGTGTTGCACTTTGATCCTCCTTTGTGAATTGGGGTCACATTCATAATTATGGCTAAGGATTTTCTTACTTCCTTTGCTGCCTCCTTTAATATAACTGGTTAGTTCCCGTTCACCCCGGGTGCATTTTTTATGTTTATCTTCAGCAATTTCTCTTCCACTTTCCTCTCAGTTATTACAAAATCATCCAGCTCACTGCCAGAGTTTAACTCACCTCTGGCATTCCCCTCCCTGAATAACTCCTCATAGGTGAATGTAGATGCAAAATACTCATTTAGTTTGTTAGCCACCTGAGCAGGATCATCAACAGTCGAACCATCAATATCCAGTGGACCAATCTGATTCATCCCTTTCCTTCTAGAGTTTACATAGGTAAAGAACTCTGTTGTTTTTCTTTGCATCCTTTGCCAAGGATTTCTCATAATCTGCCTTTGCCTGCCTAATCTCCTTTGTGACTTGGTTACAGACCAGCTTATATCTATCATAGGCTTCCATGTCACCCATTAATTTATACGTATCCCATGCATTTTTCTTCTCTGTCACTTCTCATTAGTTCATCTGACATCCATTTAGGCCTAAACCTTGAACAATATTTCTTGGTTGGTATGTAAAGCCTAGTAGCTTCCAAGATAAATTCTTTGAATTCTTTCCATTTTGAATTTGCTGTTGGTAACATCATCGGTTGGTCCCACAGTATAGAATTTAAATACTGTCTCAGACCACCATAGCCACCTTTCCGAAAGCAAAAACCCTTCCCTTCCCTTTACCCCTGATGGTAGTTACCTCTTTGAGTAAATTCCACTTCAGCACACTGTGATCACTGCCACCTAGTGGTTCGGCACCTCCGTAGCTAGGTGGGAAAGAGCAGCAGTGCGTACATACACTTCTTGATTAGACCGGGGTTCGAGCCCATCACCACCAAATACAGAGGGTGCGGATAGGTCAGGGAATGACCATTGCATATTCCCAGAGCAATATGGCCTTAGTTGCTAATGCTCCTAAAAACCAAAAATAACTAACAGTCTGCAAGAGTAGCTCATGGTGTCTTGTCAATGATATACAGGAATTTTTCTAGCAGGGATAAGGAGGTGATTATCCCATTGTATAAGGCAATGGTCAGGCCACACCTGGAGTACTGTATACAGATCTGGAGGCTTCATTTTAAGGATGTAGAGCTGTTGGAATCAGTACAGAGAAGGGCAACAAGATTAGAGAATGGAACAAAGGGTTGCTCTTACGAAGAAAGGCTTAAATTTTGCAAATTACAGTGTTTGGAGACTAGGCACCTGGGAGGTGATCTGATTGAGGTATATAAAGCCTTGAATGGTTTGAGCATGCTCAATGCTGATGGGATTCTTCCTCTTGCTCAGAATAATCACCTGAGAGGGCATAAATTCAAATTGAGGAAAGACAGATGTAGGATAGATGTACGGAAGTTTGCCTTTAGCCAGCGGGTGGCTGGTTGGTGGAACAGACTTCAATCCTTTGTTGTGGAACTTGATAGCCTAAATAAAGACTGAGCTGGACAGTATTTGGAACGAATGGAGGGGTGAAATGGGAGCGTTTTTTTTTTTTTTTTTTTTGGCTGATGCTGCATAAGCTTTCTTTCTTGCATCATATGCCTCTGCTAATGCTAATGTATCTTGTATATCAAAAACAAGGTTTCAGAAAAATCAGATACAAAATTGCATATATCAAAGAGTGATAGAGATGCTTCAAATTGAGGTATGACTTCAATTTTTTGGTATGACTTTGTCATTGACAAAGAATAGTTGAGCTATAAGAACACTGAAAGGCATAATCATATATATATATATATATATATTTATAATTATTGACAAAAAAGTAAAGAAAGAAAGTTAAAACGACAATAACTGTAACTAATATGTAAATAATATTTATGAGTCAATGCAGTTGCAAGCAATCATGCAATACACCCATAATGTCTATAGAATATTAAGGATAATATAAAGAATTATTAGAAAAAGTAAATCAATCCAATTACAAAATCATTTAGCTCCCTTCTAGAGTTTAATAAGCTTCTGGCATCCATTTCCCTATGGAATTCCTGTTGTGTGAATGTAGGTGTAAAATACTCATTCAGTTTATCAGCTACCTCAGCAGGATCATCAAAAATCAAACCATCGATATCAGGTGGGCCAATTTGATTCATCCTCCCCTTCCCTCTAGAGCAGTGTTTCTCAACCTGTGGTCTGCGGATCACCTTTGGTCCATGAGTTAGTTGTAGGTGGTCCGTGGGAAGGTAAATTTTATTGTAAGTATAAAATATAATCACAAATACAATTAAAATTGGCAATCAACTTTTCACTTGTCACAAATCAAGAGGTATCCCTTACAATGTAAGACAATGTGTCGCCAGTGCACTGTTGATAAGGCGACAAGCTTTCGTCTTTCCTAGTCAGTCACCAGCTTTTGAGCATGTAATATGTATTGGATTTGATTATATATGTTGGGTGAGTTTTTTAGTATATTTTTAATTATATTTAATTAATAAGTGATGGATTTTGTTTGAGATTGGAATTTAATATCAGCCCTATACTCAGTATAGGTTCCACTGAACAAAATGGATAAGTGGCTAAAAACAGGATTTTTGAAACGTCAACCCAATACTAGTTTTTTCGTAGGTGTAAAGAAACCCTACCCTGTGGTAAATAGTAAGTAAAGAACGCTTGATGTGGTCCGTGAATGATTAAAGGTTGAGAAGCACTGTTCTAGAGTTTACATAAGTAAAGAAGTCTTTGCTGTTCGTGTTTGCATCCTTTTCCAAAGATTTCTCTTAATCTGCCTTCGCTTGCCTAACCTCCTTTGTGACTTGATTAAAGACGATCTTATATCTGCTATAGTCTTATCCCATACATTTTTCTTCTCTGCACAAGTCTCATTAGTTCATCTGACATCCATTTAAGCCTAAGAAATGGTATTTCTTAGGACAAAAAGCCCACATAGTTTCAATTATTTACTTTCTTGAATGCTTCCTATTTAGAATTTTCTGTTGGTTCCATTGTATAGAATTTATACTAGAGAAAAGTAACAGAGATGCAATTCATTGGTATTTCCTGACTACTCCCTTTGTTTGGCAGTGCATGGAAAGAGTTATCATTTTGGATTTGCTAATAATAAATCTATACCGCTGTTCTTTCCTTCCTATTCATGTTCCTTTTTGTAACCTGTTTCAGCTGTAATTATTATTTGCTCATGTGGTAAAAAGGTAAACTGCAACCATATCAACCCACTACAGGATGGAAGCCTCCTCAACAATTCATGTTGAGGGAAATGAACCATAAATTGCCATGCTGGTCCAGTGTGGGTTGGCAGATCGACCATATTTAGCAGTCAGGGGCTTGAACCCCGGTCTACTCAAAGAGTGTGTGCACCTGCATTCCCGCTCATGGCCACTCTGCTACTGAGGCATTGGTGTTCATGAATAAATTTTAAAATATGCAGTGAAAGTATTCTTTAAGAAGATCTAAGAAAATCAGGAAGTATATTGTTTATAACAGAATTCTTTTCATATACAAATTATGCTGAAGAGAAGAAATTGAAAATTTATTGTGTGCTTACTTCTTATCTCCATAAACTAATAATACTAATGATTGTAAAATCAAAATGATAGGATAATGAAATAAGTGCAGTTTAAAGTTGTTTTGAATATGAGCTTTATGCAGTATAACTCCACATTTAGCAATTGCTTTTCCTTCTCAATTAGTTTTATCTTAAAATGTATTCTACACATTTTTCCATGGAAAATAACTTTGCCAGAATTTTATCAAATATATATATATTTTTTTCCAGTATCACAGTTTATTCTGCAACAAATGTGTACACAGTTACAACTAAAGTTCATTGCTGACCTGCAAAAGTTGAAATAAGAGGCAAGTTACACTGTATTGTATGTTCCCATGCCTCGAACAGCATGGCTGTTCCCTCACACTGAGTGGAGATGGCCTGAAAGTTTGTCCTCCCAAAACCTAAGTCAGAGATCAGAACATAATTCCAGTTCTATCACTGTTGCTGTGAAAAAGTAGTTTGTTGTTTCTGTAATTTCAAAATATAACACTTTTTTTAAGAACATAATCTGCCATAATTTTCTTAAGACTGCCTGTATTTATCTGTCAGCTTGAATATTGTTTTCAATAATGTTCATATATCTCAGCAGTCTAATGGGGAGAGTTCTTTGCAATAACTATAAATAACAGTTAATAGTTTTATTAGCTAATGCAAATTAATTGGATTGGCATGAACAATCATAATCGTGATATTTTTTTTGTGTTTAGATGTATGAGGGGTTTCCGAAAAGTAAGGTAACACATTTTTTCTCTCAATGGTGTGGCCCCGAGTGCCAAGCAATAGTGACAAGCGATTTTTCCCTGCGATTCATAAAGTGATATAGTTCTATTTTTGTTGTGCGATTTTCTTCTGTTTTGTTCACTTAAAGTGGTTCTTTGCTTAAAAAATCTTACGTAAGAACCCAGAAAGGGAATCTACCTTTCTTCTTTAGTATATATATTAAATACCAACTCACCCTACTAATCTTAATAACCGCTTGGTCACTGGTGGCACTGCTCCTGCCTCCACGTGGCGGGGCTGGTAGTCTGGGAGAAGAAAGTCCTTCTCCCAGGGCTAAAAGGAGTAAACATGGATACTAATGATTTCCCATGATTAGAGCCAAAGAGCTCGCAACATGACAACCACGAAACTGATCATAACTTCTCATTGTTGAAAAGACTAAAAAAGGATGCAAACAAGCAGGAAGCTTCAGCTTTCCTGATCATCCATTCTCTGTCTTCACAATCTGTCAGCAAGCTTTCGCCTTTCATCATACAACGATGCCTTGTAAATGCAGCAGCATCTCCAAAAATGGTGAAACGCCTTCAATCTGGTGACTTGCTAATAGAGACCTCTCTTCCAAGACACTCTGACCTCCTGTTAAAACTTACATCTTTAAGTGGAATTCCAATTCAAGTCACTCCACATAACACCCTGAATTCTTCCAAGGGAGTGATCAGTGAATGGGACCTATTGAACGTTTCCGAGGAAGAAATAATTCAGGAACTAAAAGATCAAAATGTAACTCAGGCCAAGAGAATCATGATACGAAAAGACGGCACCTTAGTCCCAACCCGTAGCATAATTTTAACCTTTAGTTCGCCGAATCTACCATCCTCGGTCAAAGCAGGCTATTTTAACTGTCGTGTTCGGCCCTATATCCCGAACCCTCTGAGATGCTACAAATGTCAGAAATTTGGCCACTCCCAGACAGCATGCCGTGGAGATGCAACATGTCCAAACTGCAGTTGCAAAACTCACACTCAATCTGAATGCAAGGCACAAACTCCGCAGTGTCCTAATTGCAAGGGCAATCATCCAGCCTACTCCAAAGATTGTGATCTTTGGAAGTTAGGAAAAAAAATACAGAAATACAAGACAGAAAATAAAGTATCTTTTCAAGAAGCTAGAGGACAAGTAAAATCAAGTATTCCAAAAACTATTTATGCTTCGGCTGCCCATAGTTACAAATCAGTAGCATGTCAGACAGAAGTGTCAGTCTCTCCAGATAAATCGATTGCCGACTGGGCTCGATCAGTACTATCAACTCAGCCTACATCTGAATCACAGTTAGTGGACCAAAGTAATAATACGCCACTCACAATTCTAACTCAAAACCTAACCCACAATACAGTGGCAGAAAAATTACATAAATAAGATAGTGTGGAGGTGAAACAACCAACAAGCATGGATACAGATGATATGCTCAACCAAGAAGATTTTCTTGAATTATATGCAGATGGAGATATGGAGGATAAAAATGATTCAGGACGCCCTAATTTTCCTAGAAAAGAAAAATCTAAATCTGACCGTCACAAACAACCTACGCATAAAAAGCAGACAGATTCATCTTCCTCTTACAAAACCAAATAATGGAACATATTATACAATGGAACTGTAGAGGTCTTCGCAGTAACATAGACGATATACATGAAATAATTCATCACTATAAACCTCTTGCAATGTGCTTGCAAGAAACTAATTTGACATCACTGGTCTCAGTCTCAATCAAAAATTACACTGTATTCAGGCAAGACAGGACTGTCTCTAATAACGCTCATGGCGGAGTAGCGATACTCGTGGATTCAAGCATCCCCACCAGACGTATTCCCTTACAAACATCCTTAGAAGCCATTGCCACGCGTGTTGTTAGTGGTATTACTTTGACATTGGCTTCCATTTATCTTCCGCCTAAACATCAATATACTATTCAGGAACTTGAAGATCTTGTTATGCAGTTACCATCACCGTTTTGTTTACTAGGAGACTTTAATGCACATCACCCATTATGGGGTTCCCCCACCTCAGACAGACGAGGTAAGCTGATCGAAACGTTGATTGATAGGCAGAATTTAACATTACTGAATACTGGGTCTCCTACATATGTGCATCTCCCTACTGGCTCAACATCTGCTATAGATCTTTACATATGTTCCCCAATCCTCTTTCCAAGTATAGATTGGATACCTCTGAATGATCCTTATAGTAGCAACCATTATCCATTAATCTGCAAAATTCAAACATCCTGTTCCTACCCAACAGAAAGTCCAATTAAATGGAAATTTTCAAAGGCTGACTGGGCAAAATACAGATCGCACATCTCATTTGACAACGATATCATTCAGACCGATTCCATCGATAGTGTTACTGAGCACATCATGAGTCAAATCCTGGCAGCTGCATCTGTCACCATACCTCAATATCAAGCAAAAAATAGACGAAAAATAAATTACTGGTGGAATGAAGATTGCAATAATGCAAAAAAAGAGAAAAACAAAGCATGGAATCTTTTCCGCAAAAATCCTACCACCCCCAATCTTATTAACTATAAACGGCTCAGAGCTATAGCTCGCTACATCAGACGCAAAACAAAAAAAGAAACTTGGATTAAATTCGCCTCATCAGTTAATAAAAATACCGATATCAGATTAATCTGGAGAAAAATAAAATGTTTAAACAATAAATTTCCACCTCTGTCCACCCTGCTACTAAACTGGAATGGACAAGAACTCTCTAATCCCACAGATATATCAAATGCACTGGGAATTGTATTTTCTCTGTTGTCTTCTTGTAATGCTTATGATCAATCATTCCAAAAACGTAAAACCGTTGCAGAGAGATCCAAACTGAATTACGCTGACAATTCTGCTTTATCTTATAATCAGCCATTTACCATGTTCGAGCTACAGCAAGCTCTTACCAACTCAAGAAACAGTGCTGCTGGCCCTGATGGGTTATATTATGTAATGCTCCGAAATCTGGATCAAAGATCACTCTTTTCGCTGCTCATATTTTATAATCGAATTTTTTCTGAACATACCTTCTCCAGCTCCTGGAGTCATTCTTATGTAATACCGATTGCAAAATCCGGTAAAGATCATACGGTTCCTCAAAATTACAGACCGATATCCCTCACCAGCTGTCTCAGGAAAACTCTTGAGAAAATGATACATGGCCGTCTCACCTGGTTCCTCGAGTCTCAAAACTTGATAAATAATGAACAATTTGGATTCCGGAAAAAGCGATCTGCATTGGATCTTATGATCAAAGCCGAGACAAATATCAGAAATGCTTTCATCAAAAAGGAACATCCCAATTGAACTCATTACGAAAACAGTGGATTCATACCTTTTCGCAGATGATCTCTCGATTTCCTGTCATTCCCAAAACATGCATTACATTGAACGCCAACTTCAAATATCAATGAATCGCATCCTGACATGGATGACACAAAATGGTTATAGACTATCCAGCCAGAAATCTACTGCCATACACTTCTGCTCTAGACGCAATATGCATCCTGAACCTGAGCTGCAATTGAATAACCATCCTCTTCCCATAGCTAACTGTACTCGTCTACTAGGATTGTTCTTTGACAATAAGTTAAATTTCCAAAAGCACATTGAATGTCTCCGGACTACTTGTCAAAAAAAAACTGAACATTCTCAGAGTCTTATCAGCCACAACATGGGGAGCAGATCGCCAAAGCCTGCTACATTTATATAGATCCATAATCAGATCTCGACTGGACTACGGTGCCCCTGTCTTCAATTCTGCTAGGGAGAGCACTTTATCTCGCCTCAATCCTATTCAACATTCAGCTCTCAGAACAGCACTAGGTGCGTTCAGAACATCTCCAGTGCAAAGTTTGTATGTTGAAGCTCATGAACCTCCCCTAAATATCAGGAGAAAGATGCTGCTGCTGAATTATGCAACCGAGATCCAAAGCCAGATGATCCATCCTAATTGGCCAATACTCTACACTCATGACCTTCAGTTTATGACCTTCTACAGAAACAAACCACAGACAGTTCGGCCTGCTGGTATTAGGCTAAAACAGCTAGCAGAAGATTGGGATATACACTTCAATAAAATTTTACGAGATCCTATAGATCCTGATCCTCCCTGGTCTGTCATCACACCATCTTGTGACAATTATTTCTACCAGTGGGGTAAACACTCTCTATCAGATATTAACATCCAACAGCTACACATAGCGCATACTCAACGTTATCCTGACTTCGCTAAAATTTATACAGATGGATCGAAGTCTGAGAGTAGATCAGGCGCAGCAGTAGTACTCCCTGATACTACCATTTCTCTAGCTCTCCCAACAGAGTGCAGTAGTTACACAACTGAATTATATGCCATAAAGCTTGCTATAGAAAGTATTTTCCATATGTCAATTCAAAAGAGCTTAATTTACACAGACTCGCAGAGTTCCTTATTAGCCTTGCAAAACAACTCCCCGTCTACTCACCCTCTATTAAAGCTCATTAGAACAGAGTTGATACGTCTGAGAGAGCGCCAACAAAAGGTTATTTTCTGCTGGATACCTGGTCATACTGGAATACCAGGAAATGAAATTGAGGATGATGCTGCCAAACATCCATCTAGAGCAGCCCCAACAAATTTCTTAGTACCGTTTACAGATTATAAAATGAAGATCCGAAGTATATGTAAAGGTCGATGGACTCTACAATGGCAAGCACAAATTCATAATAAACTTTTTCAAATTAAACCTGTACCAAAATTATGGGCTTCTAGCCTCATTACTAAAGACAAGAAGAAGTAATCCTAACCAGAGCCAGAATCGGTCATACTCATTTAACTCATTTGTTCCTCCTCTCAGGGAATGACCCTCCTCAGTGTAATCATTGTCATACACCACTTACAGTGAAACATGTACTTCTAGAATGTACTCTGTATCATAATGCTCGACTAGTGTCATTCAGTTCTCTAGCAAGCTTAAAGGTACCATTGTCCCTTAGCCATATCATAGGCGAAAAATCAAACATCGCAGAATTCTTCTCCTTCCTAAAACAAATAGGATTGTATAGCCATTTCTAATTGCTTCTACATGAACCAAACAGGCAGTATGAACCACTTTTTTAAGTGCAATATGGCCTAAGTAGCCATTGCACTTAAAACCCCATAAACAACAACAACAACAACTCAATGATGTTTAATACGAAGTTGAAATTACACACCAAGAAATAAGTGAACATGCACTACTTCTCCACAAAGTCTCCAGTTTTATTGATGCACTTGTCCCAACAATGGATCAGTTTATCAATACCCAGTACTGAAGAAGTCCGTGCCCACACGCAGTAACCAACATCGCACCGCCTGATGAACTTCCTCATCCACGGTGAAATGCTTTCTTGAAAGGTGTTTTTTCAGAGGGCCGAACAAATGGAAGTCTGAAGGCACTGAGTCTGGGCTGTAAGGAGGATGTGACAGAGTTTCCCAATGATTACAGCCAACCACTCACGAGTGGTGTGGGCAGTGTGTGGAGTTGCGTTGTCGTTTTGTTGTTGCACAAAAAAATCACACCCCTTGTCAGGAGTCCTCTTCATTTGCATCGAATGTAGGCTTTCAGTTTTTCCAACGTTGTGCAGTAAAGCTGTGCATTGATTGTTCTTCCCTTCGGCAAGAAATCCACCAACAGAACACCTTGGCGATCACAGAACACTGTGGCCATGACTTTTCGGACACTGGGAATAGTTCTGAATTTTTTGCACACAGGAGATTGTGGATGTTTCCAGGTCATGAGTCTTGTTTGCTCTCCGGGGTAGAGTGATGATCCCACGTTTTGTCTGTTGTGACTATGCGAGTGAGAAAATCCTCTCCTTTGTTGCTCAATCACATCAGGTTTTCCAGATACATCGCCGTACGTTTTGCTTTGTCCTCTTTTGACAATTGTCGGGGCACCCAGCGGCAGCACATTTTTCAAAAGCCAAGGACGTCATGAACAATTTCGTGAACAGTTTACTTACTCACGTTCATTATTTGTGCAATTTCACGCAGTTTCGGTGCCTCCGTAGCCAGGTGGGCAGGAGCAGCAGTGTGTAGCACACGCTTCTTGATTAGACCGGGGTTCGAGCCCTTGACCACCAAATACGGAGGATGCGGAAAGGTCAGGGAATGACCACTGCATATCCCCGGAGCAATATGGCCTTAGTTGCCAATGCTCCTAAAAAAAAAAACTAAGCACACAGTTTCACTTGCCTGTTTTTAATAACGATGCCCTTAATGTGCAAAATGTTGTCTTCTGTCCTGCTCGATGAACGCCTGCCCACTCAATGTCGATCTTTAATTTTATTAATGTCAAACCTGCCCGCTTTAAATTCATTGCACTAAAAACACGCCTGCTTCTTTGTCATCACCTTTTCACCATACACAGCAACCACTTCACAGTGAATGTCACTTTGTGAAGATCCTTTTGCCTTGCAAAAAGTGAATAACTTCATGAACACCTGTTTTGGACCATACTCACATGGTAGCTGCCATTTTGCAACTGGAATCTGCTGTGAGGTGACAGTACTGCAATACTGCACTGGCGGTCTTTTTGAACGTTATTAACGGGTCTATCTGTCCACCGCATTTCATCTCCATTCTCTTTCTCCTTTATTAAGAAAAAAATGTGTTACCTTACTTTTCAGAAACTTCTCATATAATTTAAAATATGGGATTTAAATGTTAAAAATTTTGAAAATCTGTTATTTTTGAATGAAAACTTTTCTCATTTTTAATTACTCGATATTTAACTGTACTCTTTATTCCTTTTTTAGTATATACTACCTGCTATTGTCCATATTAATAACCAGCCACCTTTGGCAAAAGGAGATGGGCCAATTGTAAGTTTTATTTTTTAAAGCTTTTTACATTAGATTAAATTGGATATAAGTTAGTATCCAGTGCTTCTCATGGTAGCGTCTAACCTTATCTGTTTTACTAAACCAGGTATTGGTATTAGCACCAACCCGTGAACTTGCCCAGCAGATTCAACAAGTTGCTTCTGACTTTGGACGTACATCATACATTCGACATACATGCGTCTTTGGTGGAGCACCAAAAGGAAGTCAGGTGCGAGATCTAGAAAGGGGTGAGTCCTTTCTTTAATCTTCTGCACTTGATCATAAAAAAGAAAATTGTTAAAAAATTATGAAGCATACATAGCTGCCACCTCTCCTGATTTAAGATGGATATTTCTATCTCTTTTTGACTCAATTTGATCCCTTTTCCATCTCACTGTTATACTAGTGTTGGTATGATAATTAAATTCCTAGGTGCTAACCACTGCCTTAAAATTGGAATTTTTTTTTTTAATTTCATTAAAGAATTTGGCCTTAGTATAATTCTTAGTATAAAGAGTATGCAGAAAACCTGAGAATGGTTTGCTGCAATTGTTGAGTTAACCATTAAAAAAATTAATAAAAACTTTATTCTGCAGGTTTTCATTTTGTTATGATCCTCTATTTAGAAATCAATGTAGATTAACATGTATAAGCATTCAACAGTACCTGGAATGCTGTGCTGCGTATAGAGTCATTCTTAAGTGGCTGGTATACAAGTAGTATAAAAGTAAAGGTACGTGAAATGAACTGTTCGATTCTGTGAGCACATCGATTGAACTCTGGGCTATATTACATCAACGATTTGTATTTGTTTATAGCTTGGTACACATTTTTATTTGTTATTTTGCTTGTGATGAGTTTAGTTTATGTTCATAGAATAAACTTTGGGTAAAATTTTGAGTTTTATTCTGATTTACAGCTTAGTCCAAAAGTAAGTGTTTAATTTTAGTAATGAATTTCAGACTTGTACTTTTCAACCAATATTTATGAATTTTTGGAACGTTGTTAGTTCTGAAGATTATGGCACGGAATAGGCTCTCTCAGATATAGGTGGCAGCAAATATGTTAATAAAAGAACTTAAAAGTTTATTAAAAACTAATATAATTACAGATTCATTTTCAAAGAAAACAAATTGTGTTCTCAACTTAACTCATTTCTGATATTGTCTAGAAATACAAATCATAAACACTGTCCAATCAAAAATTAGCCTTCCTTGTCAGTTAAAATTACAAAAGACCGGTGAGGGACAAGTACAGAGATTACATCATAAATGTCAAAACAAGTTGACATGATAAAACTTCAGCTTAAGCTGTTTTATATGTACAGTAAAAGGGGGGAAAAAAGTGTTAGTGCAAGTTTACACATACTTTCGAAGTTGCTTGTATGCTGATATGATCCAGTGAAGTGTTACAACTTCAAATACTTAATACATTCATAGCAGAAGCAGTATGAAACAGCATTGTTATAAACAAAACTTTGACTCACCATTTCTGAAGATGTGCAAAGTTTGCTATAGTATCTTTCTTGAAGTAGCTATGATCTATTGGTGTCTAAAAGACAATCCAAACAGAAATCCACAAACAGAAAAATAATGTTGAAAAGTAAACAATCTTGTGGCTATATTTTAATATAAAATATATTTTGTCAATGAAATTTTATGCCCAGTGCAGTCTGGACTTAAAAAAAAAAATTCCTCCCCCCCCTCCCCTAAAAATATCCAGGTTTTTGAGAATTCCTGCTTTTTTTGGGGGAAAAAAAATAAATAAATAACACCCCCCCCCCCTTTTGCTCTTAAAACCTTCTCTGTTACTCCTGCCTGTAAATACCTAAACTCCAGCTCTTTGAAAGTCAAAAGTTGACAGCTGTGATTATATTTTCCCACTTAGTAAATATAATAACTTGTATAAAGGATACTTCATCAGTGCAAAAAAAATTGTGTACAGTTATTTTTGTAATTCTCTCCCCCCCCCTCCAAATGTTGTTTAATAAATTAGAAGGAAAATATATTTACAGAATGTTGTCCTCCATGGCCTAAATATCCTTTAATATTAGTTAGTAGTGCTGCTTGTTTTAGAAGTGACAGCATAACTTCACACACACACAAACATACACAGGGTGTATAATAACATGTGAGACCCACTTCAGGGATGGATTTA
The DNA here is from genome assembly GCF_048544385.1 of Mastigoproctus giganteus. Lineage (NCBI taxonomy): Eukaryota > Metazoa > Arthropoda > Arachnida > Uropygi > Thelyphonidae > Mastigoproctus > Mastigoproctus giganteus. The sequence goes on along the minus strand of NC_143582.1, from coordinate 229,441,865 downwards.
GGACTTAAATAAAAACAAAAGGACTTAAGCAAACATAGGTCTGATTTTGTCTTGTTTCCAAATTACAGTCACTTTTGTGTTCCGGCAATTCTTTCCTGAGTTAGCACAGCTGGTTCCACTCAGTGTTTGCAAACAGTGCTTGATATCTCATAGAGGTCCTTGCTGTGTAGTTATGTAAACAAATCCTATAATGTTCTTTGAGTGATTTCATTAAGCTATTCCTTAACTGAAATCCTTATATAATCCTGATATTCCTTGAGTGGCATGATGTGTAGGTAAACTGTTATTTGAACATAATAAAGCAGTCATAACCTACATTGGGTTTTATTATGTTTATTACAATTTGATAATTGTAGATTACTTAAAATACCATTTATAATTGACTTAATATGATAGCATAGCTTAATTTATTATGGTACTCACCTTTTTTTATAATCTGCAATTGATGTTTGAATAGGGTGGTGATAATTTTAATTTAAATTAGGAGTAAGTAAGTTGGGGTTTAAAAACAGAAGTTAAATTATGCGCAAGGAAGTAGAAGTCTTCGTCCTTGGTTGTCAATATTAAAGTTGAAAATAAATGGTTAATACTGGAGGCCAATAGCCATAACAAGTGGCTTTCGTTATCCACGTCTTCAGTTGGCAACGATGGGTTGAGAGTGAACGCGTGTATTTAAGAAAGCTAAGTTCCCATGATGATCCTGGTTACATTCAGTTTTAATTCTTGAATTTACGGGCATTACAGATGGCACGATTAAAGACCGCCAATGAATAATAGTTATAATAATACCAATACAAGTTTTATTCCCGGAGATGGAGCTGTTATTGGAGATAATAATGTTCTTGCTGATTCTCCTGTGTCTTTGCTTGCTGGTATTAGGATTATGCAAATTAACGGTCAGCGTTCTAGAGCAGTATCGGACGAAATTCGAGTGTCTGCTGAGCAAAATGCTATTGATATTATTGCAATTCAAGAGCCTTATACTTTTAAAGTGCAACCTGCATATACTCCAAAGGTAACGGGATTTCCACTCACTGCCCGTATAATTCAACCGGTCTCTGAGGAACTTAAAACATGTATTGTGGTGTTAAATAATCAACTTGATATCACTATAATCAATGGTTTATGCAATAGAATGGCTACTTGTATTTTGGTTACATATTTGAATTTGAATTTTTATTTAATTTCTCTGTATTGTCCTCCCTCAGAAGATTTTAATTTATCCCTGAATTATCTAGAAACAACTTTAAATTTCTTGGGTCCACAGAATGTCTTAATAACTTCTGACGTAAATGCTAAATCTCCACTCTGGTTCAGTAATGGAAGTGATCGTCGTGGTCATATGTTGGAGGAATTTATTATTAATAACAGCTTAAATGTAATAAACCTACCTCAAGAAGTAACAACCTTTTTCAGCTCTGTTGGGCCGACCGGGCTAGCTGAGTGGGTAAAGTACCTGCCCGGCAACCCAAAGGTCGCGGGTTCGATTCCCGCCTCGGGCTTGGATCAAAGTACTGCAAAAACCTGGGGAGGTGCAATATGGCCACAGAAGCCGATGCGCCAACAACTACCAAATCAAAAAAAAAAAAAAAATCAGCTCTGTTGGAGAATCAAATATTGATGTGACATTAACTAATTTTAATTTTAAAGCAATTGTTCGTGATTGGGTGGTGATTACTGATTGGACAACAAGTGATCATCGGGTTCTATTTTTTGTTGTTACTGATTTTTCTAAACCTGGAGATCAATTTTTACTACAGCCAGCTTTAGTCAGATTTTCTATAAATCATATAAATTGGGAATTATTTGACTCATCCATTTCTGCAGATTTCCCTGAACAAGACTTTTCGTCTCTTCACTCTTTTACGGCTGCTGGAATTGCTTCCTTATTATGCCAGTCATTACTTAAGGCCTCATACAAATCGGCCAGCAAGAAAAAGATTAGATTAAAGATCTGTTCCTGGTGGACCTCAGAATTGTCTTCTTTAAGGAAAAAGGTACATCAAGCCCGTCGAAAATATCAGCGTCGACGTAGGGATTGGCATTCTGATGAAGTAGCTTATTTTTACTCTCAATACATTTCACTCAAACAACGTTATGTAAAGGCTATAGCCACACGTAAACGGGAAACATGGAAGGAGTTTGTTCACAGTGCTGGTAATGATAATCCTTGGGGTCTTATTTATAAGATAGCTCGTGATAAGATTCACTCTTTAGATGTATACGGCACTGTGAAAGAAGATTTCCTGGAGACTACTGATTGGATAAATACAGTTAATGTTATTCTTGACAGACTATTCCCGGTGGATGATCTAACTACTGATTCTGTTGTACATTCAAATATTCGAGTTGCAAATTCGCTTTATACCACCAGTATTCAGACAGAAGAATTTACCATTGATGAGTTAACCTCTGTTGCTAAAAAGATTAATATTAAGAAATGTCCAGGGATAGATCTGGTTGAAAATACATTTATTTTGCGATTTTTCAAATTGCGTCCACAAGTACTGCTTTTACTTTTTAATAAATGTCTCCAAGAAGGTCTCTTTCCTGATATGTGGAAAATTGCGCTTTTAAAACTGATTAAAAAACCAGATAAACCAGCATTAAATCCTAGATCTTATAGGCCTATTGCACTTTTGCCAAATCTTGGGAAGTTGCTAGAGTGTCTAATGACTCTGCGTGTTACTGATCTTCTTCAGTCGAAAAATATGGTGTCCTCTAATCAATACGGGTTCTGTGTAGGGAAGTCTTGTGAAGATGCACTTGTTGAATTTGCTCGCAGCATTGAGAATTCAACATCAAAGTACACGTTAGCTACCTTTGTTGATTTCGAGGGCGCATTTGATTCTCTATGGTGGCAGAGTGCTCTCGAACGGTTACGATTAGCTGGATGCTCTCAGCAACTGTACCACCTGTTCGCAAGCTATTTCAGTAATCGTCACATTTTCATCATCATCATCATCATCAGCCATTTTCAATCCACTGCAGAATGAAGGCCTCTCCAGCAACTTTCCAGTTCCTTCTGTTTTGAGCACTAGCCATCCATTTACTACTCAAAAACTCATGAATTTCATCTATCCATCTCCGCCTTTGTCTTCCAGGTTTTCTTCTAGCTCCTCTTGGGTACCATTCTGTTATTTTCTTAGTCCATCTGTCATCATGTCTTCGAGCTATGTGTCCTGCCCAAGACCATTTTAGTTCTTTAGTTTTGATAAGAATGTCCTTTACTTGAGTTTGCCGCCTAATCCCTGTGTTTCTCTTCTTATCTAACAGTCTGATTCCCAATATAATTCGTTCCATTCTTCGCTGTGTAGTTCTTAGCTTCTCTTCCATTCTTTTGGTGAGTGCCCAAGTTTCACTTCCATAAGTCATGGTGGGGAGTATACATTGATTCATTATTTTACGTTTCAGACAAACTGGGATATTGCTCTTCAGTATGTGACTATATTTCCTGAATGCTATCCATCCAAAATTTATTCTTCTCTTGACTTCCAGCCATTTATCATTATTACAGCTAATAACTTGTCCCAGATAAGTATATGACTCCACCTTTTCAATTACTGCTCCTTCAGTCATTATTTCCTTTTCCGTGGCATACTTGTTCATCATTACTTTTGTTTTAGCCATATTCATCTTTAGTCCAAAATCCTTACTAACTGTGCATAACTGATTAAGATTTTCCTCTAATTCTTTGGGATCGTGGCTTATGACCACAATGTCATCTGCAAATCGTAAATGGTTTAGGTACTCTCCGTTCACATTGACTCCTTTCTGCGACCAGTCTAATCTTCTGAAAGCTTCCTCAAGGGCAGCAGTAAACAGCTTCGGAGATATTGTGTCTCCTTGTCGAACTCCTTTCTCGATTTTAAATTTGCTACTGTCTTTGTCTAGTCTAATAAAGGATGTAGCACTCTCATATATTTTCTTCAAAATCATAATATATGGAGTATCTATGCCTTGTCTTTCCAGTGCCCGAAACATTGCCTTATGCTGTATGGAGTCAAATGCCTTTTCATAATCCACAAATGCCAGACATAATGGTGTTTTATATTCATTTGCTTTCTCCATTAGCTGTGATATTACGTGAAGGTGATCCATAGTTGAGAATCCTGTCCTAAAGCCAGCTTGCTCTTTCGGTTGATTCTCATCAAGTATTCTTTCTAATCTGTTAGTAATGACCCTTGTGAACAACTTGTAGATATGGGATAACAAGCTAATTGGTCTATAATTTCCAATTTCTGATTTATCTCCTTTCTTATGCAGCAAAACTATGATTGCATTATTCCACTGCTTGGGCATCACACCTTTTCTAATGCACTTTGTGAAGAGCCTTGCCAGTTTTTGTGTTATGTCTCTTCCTCCCAATTTTAACAACTTTACAGTAACTTCATCTTCCCCCGGGGCTTTCCGATTCTTCATTTTCTTCAATGCATGTTCTACCTCATCAGGAAGAATATCGGGTATGTCGTATGTGTTGCTACTTTGCAATCCATCTTCCTCACTGCTGGTATCATTCCCTCGCTCCTTGTATAATTCTCTATAGTAGTCTTCTGCTATTTGAATTATGCCTTCTCTGCTGTTTATAAGTACACCATCGCTATTCTTCAGTTTCAGTATCATTTGTCTTTCTGTATTACTGCTCATGGCTGCTGATTTAAATCCTTTGTTTTCCCTTAATGCTTGTTCTACTTTTCTTGTGTTAAATCTTCTTATGTCCTCTCTGAGTCTCTTTCTAATGGCTTTGCATAACTCAGTATACTCAATTTTCTCCCTGTCAGTGTTTTTCTGGCTCTTCATTTGTCGTCTTTGGTCACATTTTAGTGAAATCTAAATTTCAGGAGGTGTCTAGAGAAGTCTCACGAGGATGTCTCCAGGGATCTATCTTAGGGCCTCTTATATGGAATATGGTATTACAGGATTGGATTTCCCGTTTTTTTCAGTAGCACTAAAATCATAGTTTATGCCGACGATCTCACTATCTTAATTCATGGTTCATCTAGATCTGCCATTGAAAGTAATGCCAATGATGTCTTACAAAATTTATTTCAATGGACAGTGGATAATAAATTGACAATAAGTTTGTCTAAGACTAAAATGATGATCTTTGGATCACATTTAAACCCTCAACGACCCCCTTTAGTGAAGATTAATAATAACAGGATTCCACTTGTCTGAAACTAAATTACTTGGGATTACAATCGACTCAAAGCTTAATTTTGTCTCTCATTTAATTAATGTAACAACAAAGATCAGAAGATTCACTGGTGCGATTGTAAAAATTTCTCGTTCAGACTGGGGACTTTCTAGACGTACCATGAGAATTTATTATAATGCCGTATTCCTTCCTGTGGCTACTTATGCAGCAGGTTATGGTTTCACAGGCTTAGAACTGTTAAATTTCGATTGAAGTTGGCTACCATGCAACGCACAGTATTATTATGTATGTTAAGAGCTTGTCGTACTGTTTCAACTTCTGCACTGCAGGTTCTTGCAGGTGTATTGCCATTGGACCTTCACGTAGCTTACAGAGGTCTTTGTTATAGGTTAAAAAACCAACTATCAACTGAATTTATGGGTTTGGTTCTGAATATTAATTCAGATATTAAGCAAGTACGTAATCGTTTGTGGAATGAAATGATAAATCTATGGCAGACACGCTGGGATACGTCATCTGTCGGATCTGTTACTAGGACTTTTTTTCCCTGAGGTGACCTTTTGTGTAAAGCAGAAACCTGTCTGGTTCTCTTTGGACTTATATACATCCTTCCTCTTAACGGGACATGGATCTCTTAACGAAAAACTATGTCGTTTTGGTCTTTCTAGGACGGAAGCTTGTCAATGCGGGGAAAACAAAAATTGGAGCCACATTTTATTTGAATGTCCGCTGTATAATGACTTTAGAGATGTTCTTCGTTCATCAGTTTCTACACTCTCTCATGGGCATGAAACTTTGCTGGTGGGAGACAAGAATTCTTACGTTGATCTTCAGCAGTTTGCATCCGATGTTTTCACAAGAAGAAGAATTAGTTATACGTCTACGAATAATTCTACTCCTTTGTCTGGTGAAGCTACTCAATAGGGAGCAACATTCCCAATTTTTTTTTTTTTTTAATTTAATTTAATTTTATTTTTTAATTTTTTTTTTATTCATTTATTTTCTATTTATTTATTTATTTACTTTTTATTTATTTGTTTATTATTATTATTTATTTATTTTATTTTATTTATTTATTTATTTTTTATTTTTTTATTTTTATTTATTTTTTAACACCACGGGAAATCTTTTTTTTTTTTTTTTTTTTTTTTTCCTCTCCTCTGGAGTGGGCCCCCAGAGGAATCTGGCCCATCTTTTGCCAACATCAGGTGGGTCAGAGTTTCGAATTGAGACAATGCGAGCTCCATTGAGACTGGCCCACCTTCCCGTGGTGTGGACGAGTACCCAGAATCATCTGTCCAGGTGACTGATGATTCTGGGTAGCCAAGCGGTCAGACACAACAGAACACACACATAATACACACAAACATACACTACTTATTTCTGGCCCTTCTACAGTGGTACTATTCTTCACAGAGATACGAGGCGGAGATGAACTGACGTTCTAGGTGCCTCCCATTACAAAAACACATGTCCACATGTATTATCCTACCATACCATAGTAGTTTTTACAATCAGTTTCGCCGCATATTCAAAGGTACCGACATCGCCCTCACATTCTCAACTTATAATAAACTTGGCTCATTATTTAATTCATACAAAGACACACAAAAAAACATATCAGTGATATGAACAATATTATTTACCTAATAAAATGTCAACCTAACTGCAATGCATGTTACATTGGTAGCACAACTTCAAAATATGGTTTTATTAAAACATCAAACACATGTGCGTACTACCACTACAATAGTTTTAAGACAGTCCAAACCAACACAGTAGGTGCCTCTGTAGCCAGGTGGGAAGGAGCAGCAGTGTGTAGCACACGCTTCTTGATTAGATCGGGGTTCGAGGCCCGTCACCACCAAATACGGAGGATTCGGAAAGATCAGGGAATGACCACCGCATATCCCGGAGCAATATGGCCTCAGTTGCTAATGCTCCTAAAAATCAAATAGCAAAACAAACAAACAAAAACCAACACAGAACTAGCATCACATGTTCAATCACAGAATCACACCCCCTTAGTAGACTCAGACTCATTCCCATTATCAAATTAAAATCCAGTTTTAAAATCTTCCAATATGAAGCCCTAGTCATAGAATGGTTCCGCTGCCATTCCAATCTCCAAGTATTAAATACCAAACTACCTTACAACATTACACCGGCTTGGAATCTCAATCACCTGAGATTTCCACATGTAACCAGGAGCATCATGGGAACTTAGCTTTCTTAAATACACGCGTTCACTCTCAACCCATAATTGCCAACTGAAGACGCGGATAACGAAAGCCACTTGTTATGGCTATTGGCCTCCAGTATTAACCATTTATTTTCAACTTTAATATTGACAACCAAGGACGAAGACTTCTACTTCCTTGCACATATTTTAACTTCTGTTTTTAAACCCCAACTTACTTACTCCTAATTTAAATTAAAATTATCATCCACTCTATTCAAACATCAATTGCAGATTATAAAAAAAGGTGAGTACCATAATAAATTAAGCTATGCTATCATATTATGTTTATTACTGAATTGGAAATATGTACATAATGGGGGTCAGTGTTCTCCCCAGGACCTATCGAATGGGTGCACTTCCTAATGAATTTAACTGACCGCCCGGCTAAAATTTAAGTGATTCTCGCGGTACCGTATGGTACGGCTCACTGATCTCGATAAATATTAATTTGAACATACTGTGCGATCGAGGTCAATGCAACAGGAACATATAATGTTAAATTATGCAATTAATTTTTGCTCTGGATCGCTTAAGTCACATTTATAAATAACAGAAAATTTTATAATATTGTGAAGTATTACACTTCCCCACCTGGCTACTTCACAATGCTGCCCAGCTGGCAAAATTTTCTGGGGAGAACACTGGGGGTCAAATGTTTTGTGGTATTTTCTTACCCCTTCTTCAGTGACTGCAGACAATAAATAAGGGTTATTATTATGGAATTCTTAAAATTTTTAGTGGAATTATAAGTTTTAGTAACTCAAACTAAGATCTAATTCAAAGAATTTTCTTTTAAGGTTAATTTTTATATAGCAAATAACAATAATACATGAACACCAGTTGTCTTTGCAATATCACTGTCACAAAAGATCACTTTGCTCACAAGAACTTGTTTTGTTTATGGGCAAAACACATATATACTTTGGTTTATTTAATCTTCTTACCAGGTGCTTTGGTGGAAAAGAGTCTAAGGGATTATCTTTTATAGTCTCGATCCCAAGATTTACTTGTGCCTCGATATATACACATTTAAAGGTATATGATAAAACATTAAATATAAATTAAAATTAAAATAAAAATTGTTTAAATTAAAATAAAATAGAATAAGGCAAAGTTAAATAAATGAACTAAAGTATATAATCTAATTAATATTTTTGAAAAACTTCACCCATTAAGATCTGTTTCTAGGGTGGTTGGTAGGAATTGATATAGGTCATAGTAGAGTTATTTGGTTGGAGGGTTGGTTGTGATTAAGAAGTTTAAACTTATTTTTAATTTAGGTTAGGACTGTTCTTAAAGATGTGTATGTGGCTGTTTTCAATCTGAATTCCTTTGTTGCAGTTAATGTTATCCGTAGCTCTTGTTAAAAAGGCTTCTTTGTAGAATCTATGGTTATGGTATCTGTCTGTGACCAGTTCTGATGTTTTGAAAAATGCTCATTGGTGCTGGGTCTGAATTTGTTAATCTGCCTTTTTCAGTGTCCCTCTATTCTTTTACTCTGTCTATAAGTTTTCTCATGGCTTTAGGGTAATCTCTACATTTTAGCTGGTATATAGGGTTTTGGTGAGGTCTTGTGGTGGGGGGAGATCGAGATTGGAGTTTTTAATATTTTTTATTGTTGTGGTTTTGGTATGGCTGATAAAAATTTTGTTTTTTAGATATTTGGGCTATTTCTTTGCTGATACATGGTGCGTAGGAGATGGTGATAAATTGTTTATTCTCATCGATAGTCCGTGGTGAGATTGCATTTGGGATATTGTGTTCAAATTTATAATCACAAACTTAAAAGAAATGCATTTAAGAAAAGACATTGAACTTCTTGAAAGCATCCAAGTTTCTTGACTTGTCTGGCAAGAATAGGAAAAGGAAATCAGTACGAGGAAAGACCACAAAGGTGTGAATTATAAAACTTTGTAACTCTTGTGGGGGGGGGGGGAATAGGGCACTAAGATAAAATTGAATGACAGTATAATTTTCACATGAAATGGGAAACAAAAATCAGGAATAATTATTTAAAGAGCTTATTGAGGAAAAGTAATAGGCTGGCCCTTCAGGAGTTGTACATTTAGGAACTTCTTTTCAGGGAATTTGTGGTTGAGGTTGAAGGGCTGGTGAAATTTTTTGGGCACTGTATCAGTAACTTCTGCATTGAAGAAGAGTGTAACAAGAAAAATACAGGTTATATAAACAGTTCTTTTTGGGGGTGGAGGAGGAAACATTGATATGGCAAAAGTATAGCTTCCTTGCATCTTTAGGATTTTACTAACCTCTAGCAGATATGCAAAAAATTGTAACAATAGCTGGTTTGTCGTTGTCTTTACATTAACTAATCGGTTTTTTTGTAGGGAAAAAAAGGCCAGAAATAATTTTTGTGGCTGGTTTGTGGTTGTCTTTACATTAACTAATGTTTTTCATAGAAAAAAGAAAGGCCAGAAATAATTTATAATGGGAAAACTTTATATATTCTGACATTAAATTGTATAATAAGATCAAAAAACATTATCATTAGAAGCAACAGCCTTATTATCAAAAAAAAAAAAAAAAAAAACAAACCCACCCAACCAACTGTATAGCCACTCAGGGCAGCAAGCAGGCTAAAGAAAATATAAAATGGAAACTCAATGTGTGTAACCATTGCAACAGCATTTTTGACTTATAAATGTGCTTTTTTACATCTAAACTTTTCCACTTAAAAGAATAATTAATGATAGAGGTCGAAAATGAATATAATATTAGAAGAGCAGTAATATTCACACCTATGTGATTTTAATCGATATTCAAATCCATAAGTTTTACTGTGTTATGGTGTATCAAGCACATCAGTATGCCAGCCAGATAGTTAACACTAAATTTTTGAAATTTGGAAGACTACCTTTAATTTTTCTGTATATACAGATCGTCTTTCTATAATGCAAAATCCTTGCTGAACTGTGCTCATAAAATCAAATAATACTGCATTTTCTGGTGAATGCTACATTTCTCCTTTCTTTGATAAGTGAAACGTGTTGGACTCTGGAGTAAGTCCGTGTACACATTTTGAAGGTTGTTTCAATACAGTATCAACAAATTTCATCAGTATTTATATAGATTGCCTTGAAGCTATACAGTAGTTAGGTGTCATCTGTTAGCAACTGATAGTATTTTTATAGTTGTGGTAGTTTTTAAAATTAGCATAGGAGGGCACAACCTTTTAACAAAGTTTTTGAGACCGTGGGACTGGAGAAGATGTAATTGAAGAAATTCTCTGCGATTTACATTCAGAATTTCATGAATATGAATCAGCTAATATGGTAAAATCCTATTACAATGAATACTTCATGAAAATTTTGCTACAATGAAAGTATTTCTAAGTCCCGTTGTTATTAGTTATCTTTAAGTTTTGTTTGAATGACAAACAAAGCTTGACAGAAAATTTAGTACAACAAATTATTTTTAAAATCCACCTATGCTTTAAATGGCTGGTTTCAAGGAAAGAAAAACTTCTTTGAAAAATTATGAATGGCACTGTGTGTGTGTGTGTGTGTGTGTGTGTGTGTGTGTGTGTGTGTGTGTGTGTGTGTGTGTGTGTGTGTGTGTGTGTGTGTGTATAGAGCACGTAACGTAAATATTGTAGTGTAAGCAAATTCTAGTCATATTGACTATAGAATTTGCTTGGGGAAAAAAAATGGAAATTTTGAATGATCTGACAAGAGAATTCATTATGTTCTTTGCTATGGTCACCACATTTTAGAATCATGCTTTTTTTTAAACCCCTACAGTACCTACATATTTTCAATTTCACTAAAGCTGAATTTTTAATTAATATGAGGATAAAAAAGTTAAACCTTAAAAAAAAGAACAAGAAAAAGAAAAGTAGCATTAATTACAATATGGCACAGTGGACACCTTATCACTTTTATTAATAATGTACTTATTGCAATATTTCTGAATGTATGGTATTACTTAAAAATAAAATATGCTTTAAAAACAACACACTCCAAACATAATATTTTTACTTTTGTAGTACATATATTTCATTATCTTATTTATTTGATTTGATTAGATTAAGTTGCCATTCTGATTTTAAGTTTACATTTAAATAAAAGAGAAATTACTGTTTAGAGAAGAGCAGCAAAATTTATTTATGCAGATCAATGATTCTTTTTAAATTTTCTGCAATCTTCAGTCTATTGAAATTTCACTACAATGAATTTTTTTTTTACTCCTGGGAAGTTCATTGTAAGAAGATTTTACTTTAAATATAACATTAAAAAAAAGTAATGACTAGTTTTATATTTTTTTACGAGTTTGTTTTACTTTTATGATTCTAATACAGAATTTTTATTTCAACTTTATTTCATTATTTTCAACATAACTAATGTTTGGCTGCTAAGTTAGAACAGAAAAAAAAATTAATACTTAAATTTAAAAAAAAAAGCATTTTTATATATAGTTTTTCATTTTTACACAACTTCCATATTTATTTAACAAATCCACTTTGGGCAGTCTCGTATATGTCTAGAAACTCACTCACATAAAGAATAATCATTATGCTTATACATAGACAGTTGATTATTGCATCAAATATACTACATTTGACTTAATGAATTTAAGTTTATAAAAATTTTATATGCGAAATAAATTTTTAGATGTAAAGATTGCATATACTGCTTTTTTTTTTTTTTTTTTACCCGTTTTGTTCTTTTTTGTTGCTTTAAATTAATATTTTGTTGTAGCCTCAGCTGAACTTGATACCAAATAATGTTATTTTCCACAGGTGTTGAAATATGCATTGCCACACCTGGAAGATTGATAGACTTCCTTGAAGCTGGAAGAACGAATCTGCGGCGATGTACTTACCTAGTACTAGATGAAGCAGATCGCATGCTTGATATGGGCTTTGAACCGCAAATTCGAAAAATAGTTGAACAAATAAGAGTAAGATGCAATACCTCACATTATATGCATATTTCAAATAATTATTGTTATATTTATTGTGTTTAGTCTTTCCATAATTTTAAGCAGAAGGGATAATTTTATGTGCCAGTAGTATTTGCATCAGTCATAATTTATAGCAGTATAAAAGTCATTTAGAAGTTAGCCATAACTTCATTTTGTAGTTAAGATTTATAATCATTAAAAACATTTCTTAAATTAATTTCAGTAATTAAAAATCTGGTAACAATGTTCTATCATTCGTTTATAAAGATAGCATCTGTTTCTATGGAAAAGTTTGGAGAAAAATAATAAACAGTTTCTCTTAACATTTCTAAGACTTTTCAGTCATTTGTTGGAATAAAAGCCTTTTCTGTAAGCTTCCTTTCTGACTGCTCACTGGATGGGATTGCAAATGGCAAAACTCTGCTCTGCACAAACAGCTACAATTTCTCAAATATCCACCACCAGTTCCTTACACATATCAATCTCCAGTTAATTTCTACATTGAGGAGAAGAAAACTTAATTTTAGCAAATCAAGTACTGTGTCTTTATTTCTAATAAAAGAGTTCACTGTTCCTATTCTCATTGGCAAACAGATAGAGAAGAATGCATCTTTACTAAATAGCATCTGTTCTGCGGAAATTTGTTATGCTGAGATGTGGTGAGTATGGGCTTGGCACACCCAGGGTCCCGAGCTGGATATCATCATTCTCTTTCCTGGTGATTCCCTTCTACTCCTGACTCTCTCTTTCTCTCTCTCTCAGGGTAACTCAGAGAAATTTTTTTTTGACTGGCGTAGCATAGGCCTCAGGCTTCCTTGCACCATGTGGCTAATAATAATAACCCTGGCATAAAAAATCACACACATATTGCTATCTCTACATTGAAAAAACTAAAGCCTTCTATTTTTGCTTTAACTTTTCTCTTAAACAACTGTTTGGCTGTATAAATCACAAAACAACCTTATCCCTGAATATTGTTTCCACATTTGGGTTATTGTTCCAAAGTCTGTCTTATTCTTACTCCTAGCAGCAGTAAGGTTGTTAATGATCTCTCATCGACTCACTCTGCTCCTTATCAGACAGACTTTAAATTTGTTCTTTGTAGCATCACATTCATGGGATGATTGTTTACTTTTAAGAAAAACATTCGTGGCCAAGAAAAATACTTGGACTATTCTAACGCATTGGGCAATTATGAATGTGCCGATTGTATATCTCACTCATTAAAGTTAAAAAGGTGGAAAAGCAACTATTTTAAGCATGAAAATGCAGAACTTTTAAACATAAGAATGTTTTTTTAAAATTATGCCACTTTAGATAAAATATTTAAGCAAAGTTAGAATCAAGTTTAACTGTAGTCAGTGTCTCCCTGTAACGGTTAGCATAGCTCTGTTTTTATCAGCTACGCCTATATAAAAGGGAAAATTATTAAAAGAGAGATTTAATGCTTTGTAAAACATTTTTTGGCAAGAAATAAAAGAACCTCGGTTTTTATAAGTTGTATTCTAAGTTCTATAATAAAATCTCTTGTAATAGAATTAAAGTGTGTGATATTTTAGCAAACGATAAAGAGGAAACAAAACAGACTTTTATATTATAGTTGCGAAAGGACATTATGTGGCTTCTCTCCGTACAGTAAATTATATGCTATATACACCGATGAGCCAAAACATCTACCTAATCCTAATATGATGTTGGTCTTCCGTGTGCAGCCAAAACAGCTCGTACCCGGTGAGGCATGGATGCTACAAGATTTCTAAATGTGTCAACACGTAACCAGCAGATCCTTTGACTCTTGTAAGGTCCGTGGTTGAATGCCGCATATCGGAGTTGCTGTTCCAATAAAAACCACAGATACTCAATAAGATTGATGTCTGGGGAATTTGGAGGTCAGGGCAATACCCGGAAGTCTTCCTCATGTTCCACTAACCAGACTCGAACAATCCGGGTGGTGTGGCATGGCGCATTATTCTGCTGAAAGATGGCACCGCCAGAGGGGGAGACCGTTGCCACGAAAGGGTGTACCTGGTCAGCAATGATATTTAGGTAGGTGATAGATGTCAGTGTCCGGCACATGGATGACTGGACTCAGGGTATCCCAGCAGAACATGGCCCAAAGCATGACACTGCCGCCACCAACTTGTTTTCGTCCCACTGTGCATCCAGGTGCCATCACTTCCCCGGGTAAACAACGCACTCGTAACTGGCCAGCCATGGCCGTCCACATGGTGCAACTGGAAACGTGATTCATCAATCAGACGATCTACTTCCAATACTCACGATCCAGTTTCAATGCTCGCGTGCCCATTGCAGGCGCTGATGCTGGTTTGTTTGTTATTTGGTTTTTAGGAGCATTAGCAACTAAGGCCATATTGCTCCGGGATATGCGGTGGTCATTCCCTGACCTTTCCGCATCCTCCGTATTTGGTGGTGAGGGGCTCGAACCCCGGTCTAATCAAGAAGCCTGTGCTACGCACTGCTGCCCCTTCCCACCTGGCTATGGAGGCGCCGCTGATGCTGGTGAACCGTGGTTAGTATGGTTACCATTCTTCAGTGGGGCAAGGACAACTTGCCCCACTGAAGAATGGTAACCAAGAGAGATTAGAGCTCAAGGTAATCCTCAAAAGAGATATATCATTTTGCATAGAAATCAGAGTGCCACCAAAGATAAGGGTAGGAGCAGACGAATCCTTTTTGCGAGATATAAGAGAAGACTGAGTTTTAGAAGGGTTGAAATCAACTAAGTTATCCTTGTCCCACTGGAGAATTACCTGAAGATCGGCATTTAGGGAATTGGTAGCAGATTTTCAAGAAGTTGAAGCTGGCTGAGTAGGTAAGGTTTCTCAAAATGGAAAGTGGAATGCAATGTGCTATCATCGGCAAAACTATGGATAGGATTTCCAGTCAATGGAAGAAGGTCATTAATATACAAGAGGAAAAGAGTGGGGGAAAGAACTGAACCTTGGGGGACAACGGCATTAGTGGAGAAGTTAGAAGACAGAGAGCCATCTACCATCACCCTTAGTGAGCGATCAGAGAGAAAACTGGATAACCAATTACAAAAAACGGTTGGTAAACCATAAGATGGAAGCTTGTTTAGAAGACCTTTATGCCAGACACGATTGAAAGCCTTTGAGATATCAAGAGCAACTACAAAGGGTACTAGGAAAGTTTTGCAATATGACGCAACAACGAATCACAGGAAGCTGCTTGTTGCTGCATGTTGAGACATGTTCATACGTGCATAGTAGCCGCCGCGCCAAGTCTATGTCAGTTAATCATTAGTAGTGAGAGTGTAAAGTGCTTGCAATGGCATCGTCGTCACGAAATGAGATAAGGACAGTTGCGGTATAATTTCGTGCGTGGTTTAACCATAGACCAGTGCTTAGAAGAAATGACTTTTGCACTAGATGATGATTGTCCACATCGTGCAACGATATTCAGGTGGTATAGAGAATTCCAAAGGGGAAATTTCACTCTGGAGGATTCTGAGAGGCCGGGAAGGCCACGAACGTCAGTTACGGAGGAAAACGTTACTGCTGTGAGGAAAATGCTTGACGAAAACAGGTGAGTCACCTACCAACAGATAGAGGATACTTTGGGCCTAAATGCACCAGCAATTCGTTCGATTCTGCAAGATCATTTGCACGTGAAGAAACTTTGTTCTCTCTGGGTGCCACATCAACTGACCGAAGAGCAGATGACACGACGTGTGACTTAGTGCCGGGAGATGTTAAAAAAGTTTGATAAGGGACAATCTCGGTATGTGAACAACATCGTGACAGGTGACGAGACTTGGCTGTACTATTACGATCTGCCGACCAAGGCTCAAAACAAAGTTTGGGTCTTTGATGATGACAACACACCCGTAATTGTCAGAAAATCCCGATCTGTAAAGAAGAAAATGATAGCTGTATTTTTCAAATCGAGTGGAATTGTGGAACGTGTCATTTTGGACACGCAGAAGACAGTCACAGCTAAGTGGTATACTGAACAATGCCTGCCTAAAGTCATTGGATCTATGAAGAACCTGCGGCCAAAGTCAAGAATGGACACCTGGTACCTCCATCACGATAATGCTGCAGCTCACCGCGCCAAAGCCTGCACCGAATATTTGACGACAGGACTGAAACTTCTCGAGCACCCTCCCTACAGACCAGACCTTGCTCCCTGCGACTTTGCACTGTTCCCGCATGTGAAAATGAAGCTAAAAGGGAGGCGGTTTTCCAGTGATGAGGACCTTCTACGGGCTTGGGACAACGAGTGTGCTTTACTCCCTAGTGAAACTTGGCAGAACTGGTTTAAAGATTGGTTTCGGAGGATGGAGAGGTGTATTGAATGTAGAGAAATTACTTTGAAAAAATTAAATAAACAAAGCTGTATTGCAAAACTTTCCTAGTACCCTTTGTACTTGTGTTTCACCGAACCATTCCATTGAATTAGTCCATAAATTGGTAACATAAACCATACTGGCGATCGTTGATCAGACGGAAGGTTTCTAGGTAGTTAAAAGTTTGCAAAGGCCTCAGCATCTCTAGCAGCTGGGTTGGTGTGACTAGAAAACAGAAACCAGCTAGAGTTGTGAACATTAAAATCACCTAGGAAAGTTGGACTGAAGAAAGTCAAGTTGCGAAGAGAGGAAGTCAAAGAGCTCAAAGTGATTAGTGGAGTTGGGAGAACGGTAGGGACAACAGACGAATTTTATAGAATGAGGTAGAGATATTTTAAGCCAGAGAAGATTGAAAAGAGGAGATTCCAAATTACCAAGTCTCTGACAGGGAATATCGGAATGGACATATGCAGAAGTACCACCTTTGAAGTGAAAGGAATCATACAGCGAATAATTTGGGCAACTGAGATGAGCAGTAGTTGAATCAACCGATAACTGAGATTCTGTCAGAAAAAGTACATGGGGTTTGGCAGACTGCAAATGGAAATCGACTTCTTTGAGATTAGAATTGAGACTACTTATATATGTGAAATGAACCAGGAAGTGTTTGGGAGGTTTATCTTTTCGCAGATAAGCTTACTCTATTAGTTTGACAGTACTTGGTGTATTCAATAGTAAGAAAAAGTGGGTGGGATCTGCTGTATGAA
The DNA here is from genome assembly GCF_048544385.1 of Mastigoproctus giganteus. NCBI lineage: Eukaryota > Metazoa > Arthropoda > Arachnida > Uropygi > Thelyphonidae > Mastigoproctus > Mastigoproctus giganteus. The sequence goes on along the minus strand of NC_143582.1, from coordinate 229,424,448 downwards.
GTAAAAATGAAATTTATGGATATGGTGTACACGTGTTAAGAATATACAGTAAACCCTTGCTATTCGCGGTATCTGTATTCGTGGTTTCGCGTATTCACGGTCGCTGATTTAATATAAAATTAAACCTGAAAAAATGTGAATTTTAAAGCGCCGTGAACATTTTCCGCCATAAAAAAACATGGGCGTGGCTAAAATTATCTTTCCCGGTCAAAACAGCGCTCAGTGGGTGGGGGGAGAGGGGTGACAAAATCATGAGCGTGGATGTTTCTCGCTAATCCTTGTTCAATATGTGTTATGCGCTTGTCATGGAAGGTTTCGTCGTTTGCTTTTAATTTATATGCTTATAAATTGAACAAATTTATAAATTGATATGCTTACAAAAGTGATAAATTTACCGTTTTGCAGTGTAAAACAGACTTTTTCGAGTGTGTTAACGGAAGAAAATGACTTTATTGTGGACAAGTTCTTTCTAACCCGTACAAAAATATGGCTACGAATAACAAGGGAAATGTGAAAAGATCAAAGAAGGTGATGACATTAGCGAATAAAATTGAGTTATTAGACAAAATTTCTAATGGTGAAAGTGTCTTCTCAGTAGCAAAACATTATAAAATCAATGAGTCAACGGTACGATCAATAAAGAAATCGGAAGAAAAAATCCGCCGTAGTGTCCGTGAAAACGAGCTAATTGCTTCAAAAATTTGCTCTGTAACTCGTGATGTTAAATTAGAAAAAATGGAAAAATCTTTAAATCTGTGGATAGAAGACCGAACTCAAAATAAAATTCCGTTAAATTCACTCATCATTTGTGAAAAGGCAAACTCCTTTATCAACACTTAAGCGAAACTGGTGATAGCACTGGCGGGATAGGTTTTTTAGCTAGCAAAGACGCTGGTTTGAAAGATTTGTTTGAAATTTCTAATAAATATTACATTTAATATTTAATTGTTTCTTGTTTTCATTTCGATGCCATATGCTTGCATTTCACTGTGTACCGTCTATGCATATAGTCATATTATCAAGGTACATGTTATACATACATAGACAAAATTTTAGACTAGTTTTTCTTATATATTTCATACTTTGAAACGGAACCCCTTTATTACTATGGGAGCCATAACTCAGTATTCGTGTTTTCGGTATTCGCGGCATTTCGTACTGTACCCAGATCCTCAACAATGTTCCCCCGCATACCCACTACTCAGACTCCCTGCAGTCACTATCTGGCAGTGTAGAGGTAGCAAGATTATGCACTAGGCTGATCTGGAAGCCTCCTAATGCATTACAAATAGGTTCGGTACAGTGTACTACCTAGCGGCCGGCATGGGGACACAGTTTTAAAGCTGTAACCTTGAAATGTAAGGAAGATTGGATCTCGCCATGATGTTCATCATAACCTCAAAAGTCATCACTCATACTGCATGATGGAAGAGATGGGGAAGGGAACTTAGCTCTGGAGACTAAACATGGGTTCTACCACTTCAAGTTCTGGTCCTTGAGGTTGTCACAGACATTCTCTCAGATATGCCAGACAAGCTGTTCTTGCTACCTGGGAGTCTAAAACGCTGATGGAACTGATATTCGGGTGACACTCAAGTCAAGTGGACCCAATTTGGGCGAAGTCCGGACGGTCTATGACAGCCAAATCCTCTGCTTGCACCTTCACGATGGTGGGACTGTTAGTAATCCTGGGTATAACCTTCATGCACAAGTACATGGTGGGTGACCACCCAGGTGTGAACCAACGTAGGCAGGGGTTGAGGTGTGGCGCCCAAACCACATGGAGGAACGCTACCCCTCTATGTTACCAGGCAGTACTAGGTGGTAGATGACTCTCATCAACCGGTGAAATACTACCACTTTGCTTATTGGAGGCTTGAAGTGCTGGAACCCATGTTTAGTCTCTAGAGCTAAGTTCCGGCCAACCCTTCCCTATCTCTTCCATCATGCAGTATGATTGATGATTTTTGAGGTTAAGATGAATGTCGTGGCGAGATCCAATATTCCTTACATTTCGAGGGTACAGCTCTAAAACGGTGTTCGCAGGCCGGCCGCTAGATAGTACACCGGACCAAACCTATTGGTAACTCTCTAGGAGGCTTCCGGATCAGCTAGTGTATAATCTTGCTACCTCTACTCTGCCAGATAGTGACTGGAGAGAGTCCGAGTAGTGTGTATGCGGGGAGCATTGGCGAGGCCACGTTATGTCAAGGATCTGGGTATATTCTTACCACGTGTACGCCATATCCAAAAATTTCATTACTTCATACAGCATGTCCCACCCACTTTTTCTTACTATTGAATACACCATGAATTGTCAAACTAATAGAGCAAGCTTATCTGCGAAAAGACCTAAACCTCCCAAGGACTTCCTAATTCATTTCACAAATATACGTGGTCTCAATTCCAATCTCAACGATGTCCATTTCCACTTGCAGTCTTCCAAACCCCATGTACTTTTTCTGACTGAATCTCAGTTATCAGTTGATTCAACTACTGCTCATCTCAGATGTCCAAATTATTTGCTGTATGATTCCTTTTGCCTCAAAGGTGGTACTTGTGCATATGTCCGTTCTGATATTCTCTGTCAGGGACTTGGCAATTTGGAATCTCCTCTCTTTGATCTTCTCTGGCTTAAAATCTCTCTGCCTCATTGTGTAAAATTCATCTGTTGTCTCTACCATTCTCCCAACTCCACTAATCACTTGGAGCTCTTTGACTTCCTCTCTTTGCAACTTGACTTTCTCCAGTCCAACTTTCCTAACAGTGAGGTAATTTTCCTTGGTGATTTTAACGTTCACAACTCCAGCTGGCTTCCGTTTTCTAGTCACACTGACCCAGCAGGTCGAGATGCTGAGGCTTTTGCAATTACTAATGACCTAGCACAGATCGTTCATTTACCTACAAGAATACCGGACAATCCTAATCATACAGCCAATACGCTTGATCGTTTTCTCACATACAACCCTTCTAAGTACAAGGTTGAAGTGAGAGGTCCTTTAGGCTCTTCAGATCACAACTTGGTGATTGTCTCTTCTCCAATGGAACCTTTATCTCATGGCTATTCCCAACCTCGTATTGTTTGGCATTACAAGAATGCAAAATGGGATGACCTGCGAGACTTCTTTTCTTCTTTTCCTTGGTTGGATTACTGTTTCAAAACTTCTGATGTCAATGTCTGCTCAGATCGTGTCAGTGACGTTATTCTTGCAGGAATGGAATCCTTTATCCCACACTCCACTTTAAAATCTCGTCCTTTATCTAAACCTTGGTTTTCCAGTAAATGTGCTAAGGCTGTCCAAGAGAAGAATGTTGCATATCGTAATTGGCTTGTTTCTAATTCTTCAGTTTCATTTTCTGCCTACACCAAAGCTCGCAACAATTGTAAAGCATTTATTAATCAGTCCAAACTAGAGTTTGAACAGGCTAAGAGTAGAAAACTTGCTTCTTGCCTTAATGGTAGCCGAGCATTCTGGTCTCTTGCCAAAGCTATTGGCCGCAACTTTTGCCCATCTCTGCTCCCACCTCTGTCCAAACCAGATGGTTCTGTTGTCACTTCAGCGAAGGATAAAGCTGACCTGCTAGCATCCCATTTTTCTTCGAGCTCATGTATTAATGATCTTGGTAAAACACCTCCCACCATTCCTAACACGCTCCATTCAACGCCTCCTGTGGTCTTCTGTCAAAAGGATATCAGAAGGATTTTGATGAATCTTGATGCTAAGAAAGCTCCAGGTCCTGATGGTATTTCTCCACTTGTTCTCAAAACCTGTGCTCCTGAACTTACTCCTATTCTTTGCCGCCTTTTTTCACTTTCTTATTCCCAAGGTGTTTTTCCTTCTGCTTGGAAATTTGCTCATATCCAGCCAGTTCCTAAAAAGGGTGACAAATCCCATCCATCCAATTATCGTCCCATTGCAATTACTTCTAATCTTTCTAAAGTAATGGAGAAATCAATTAACCGCCAACTCTTAAACTACCTAGAAACCTTCCGTCTGATCAACGATCGCCAGTATGGATTCCGTCAGTGTCGATCCACTGGTGATATTCTGGCTTATGTTAGCCATTTATGGACTAATTCAATGGAAAGGTTCGGTGAAACACAGGTAGTTGCTCTTGACATCTCAAAGGCTTTTGATCGTGTTTGGCATAAAGGTCTTCTAAACAAGCTTCCATCTTATGGTTTGCCAACTGTTTTTAGTAATTGGTTATCCAGTTTCTCTCTGATCGCTCACTGAGGGTGATGGTAGATGGCTCTCTTGTCTTCTAACTTCTCCACTAATGCCGGTGTCCACCAAGGTTCAGTTCTTTCCCCCACTCTTTTCCTCTTGAATATCGATGACCTTCTTCCATTGACTGGAAATCCTATCCATAGTTTTGCCGATGATAGCGCATTGCATTCAACTTTCCATTTTGAGAAACCTTGTCCAGCTCAATCAGCTTCGAGTTCTCGAAAATCTGCTGCCAATTCCTTAAATGCTATTTAATCGGATATTATGTTAGTTATGTTGGTAGAGGCCGAAAATATAAAACCGAATCTATATAAATATATATATTTATATATATATTTATATATATATAAATCTACCAACATAACTAACATAATGCCTCTACCAACATAACTAACATAATATCCGATTAAATAGCACGTACCTATTTTACTAAGGCTATAATAAAATATATTACGACGGATGTAATGTACTATCTAATATAGATGGCATTAATCCGATCTGGATTATATTATATTACTTTATATAAAATATTTATAAATTGTTCCTATATATATATATATATTTTTTTTTAAATACTAATTTTAAATTTAATAAGTAAATTTAAATATTTAAGTACTAATTAATCTCAACTTCTAAGAGATCAATTTATTGTTTTTTTGTTTTAGATAGTGCTGTTTCTAAGTCTTGTATAGTAAACAGAGGTTCGATATTGGCATTGTCATATTCAGTGTTTTCTTTTATAATGTCCAGCTGAGTGGGGGAATGATTTCCAGTTTTAGTCAGAATGATACTGTCTAGGAGGTTATTTACAGAATCCACCCAACACAGGGTTGGGATTCCATCTGGTTTGACAGTAGTTTCTAAGACATCTCCTCTTGCCGGCTTGTTGGTCACTATTCTGTAGATAACTCCCCAAGAGTTATTATTTCCAGTAGTTCCCAACAAGTGACTCCAGCATTCCTTTTTCTTGTCTCTTATGAGGGGCCCAGGTGCCAAATGATTTATTGAATAGTTGGTCAGAACTTTATCATTGCGACTTGATTTGTCAATTGATAGTGCGGCTGTTTTGTTTGATCCCTGTGCAATAAATTATTTTGAAGAGGCTCTTCCTCCTAGTGGTCTGGGCTGGGCAGCTGAGGTGATTCCTCAGCTGGCAGATTGAGCCTATTTTGGTTGGTTCTTTTTGTAATTTCGTGTGATCTAAATTTTGTGATATATGCCAAAAACGAGAAGGAAGATCCCTGTTCCTCCGGTCGAGGAGTCAGGAAAAGAATCTTCGGCAGAGTCTTCGGAGGGAAGCTCCGAGTCTTCGAGTGAAGAAGAATCAGAAAAGGTCTTGAGTCGACCATCTGAGAAGAAAAGGATTCCAGAGGGGAAAAGTTCACAGGAAAAGACACGTACAGTTATGAAGAAGATTTCGAAACAGATACAGTGTAACCTAGAACCTATTACCTTGCAGGAATTAGAGTCTTATAGAACTAAGCTACGGCTTTTTGTGTCGGCTTTGAATAAGCCGAGCGCACACGACTTGAATATTGTAATGGGATATTGGGACAAGATGGTAATGTATGTGGAGTCTTTGACTATAAGGAATGTACGTTTAGAGACGAAGTTGAACACTTTAAAGGAACGAAAAAGGAAAGCAGAACAAGTCCCTGAATTAAGATCATATGCAGAGGCGGTTAGTGCGAGTCTAGAGACCAAGTTGAATACTTTAATGGAAAAAGGAAAAGCAGAACAAGTTCCTGAATTAAGATCATATGCAGAGGCGGCTAATGCGAGTGAGATTAGATCCAAGAATAAATCAGTTATAGTGAAGGCTAATGCGGATAGATATAATACCAGTGACCAAGTAAAGACCGAGTTAATGGCACGAGTTGCACCGGTTTTAACTAATGTCAAGGTAGTATCAGTTTGTCCCATACGAAACAAAAGGGTTATGATCGAAACTGCTTCTGAGCTGGACGTTAAGAAAATTGAAGAATGCACAGAGGTGCAAAAGTTCGGAATGGAGGTAGAAAGGCCCCTTCGCCGACTTCCCAGACTGGTTATTTTCGACGTTAGTTCAGATGTAGATCGTGAGTCCTTTAATAACGAATTATGGGAAAGGAATTTGGTGGATGGATTTGACAATAAGGACCAAGTGCTCTCTGAAATAAAAATATTAGCAAAGAATAAAGCAAGGAATTCCTCAGGATATAATGTAGTGGTGGAGGTTTCCCCACGCATACGAAGATACTTGTTGAAATATTCTAGAGTATTTTTAAATTGGAGTTCACACCGTGTCCGGGAATTGTGGACTCCAACACAATGTTACAAATGTATGGCGTATGGCCATGTAGCCCGGTACTGTGACGCGGGCGAGTTCTGCAGTCACTGTGCTGGGAGTGGACATACATTCAAGTCTTGTACGCAAAGAGCAGAAGCTCCAAAATGTGTAAATTGTTGGCGGAGGAGGATGCCTTCTGAGCATGATGCTAATAATCGGATATGTCCAGAATATCTAAAAGCGGTTGATACCCTAAAGAGACGTACAGAACAGGATTAGTGGTGTCATGCGGGGGGCTTCTCCTCTTCCAGTGATTGAAAAAGACTTCTCCCAGCAGTGACTGGGGTCGTCAGTCACAGTGGCGTCTGTGTTGGGGTTTGCAGGAACCGGACAGGTGTGTGTATGCATTGATTGTGAGATAATTTTGTAAGATCAATTTGTATTGAATGAAATTTGTATTATTATTTAGTCTGAGAGGTGTCAGACAATGTTTGCTAGATAGGGCAACCTACCTCCTCGCGGTGGGGACGGAAACTCGTGAGGGGGCCGGAGACGCCGTCTCCCCCGCGAGGCTAAAGGTTGTGCTTTCTTTAATTTGTTGTCATAAGTCAAGTTAGACTTTGTAATTGTTGTTTTGTTAAGGTTGATTGACCTAAGAAAATTGTAACAAATAAACAGTTATGAAATATTGGTAGATGGGCTAAGGCCCAGGTGACCAGTTAGGAATAGCTTGAATATGATGATGTCTCTTATGAGGGCTGTATACTGATTCCTGAGAGTTCTATAAGAATCTCTTAGTGCATCCACCTCATTTTGTGGCCAAGATGTTCTGGCTCTTTGGAAATGTCTCTTTGCCTGGTGTACCCTTCTCCTGAGTATACAGCCCTCTGCGGGATAGACAGGGCTGCCGTTTTTTTTAAAATGTTTGTCAGAGTGCTTGCTCATCCGGGCTACAGTTGCTTGATCTAGACCACTCATTTTCCTGTTTTTGCAGCTCAGCTGCTGTATGTTCTGCGAAAATCTGCCAGTTTGCCCTTTTAAGGTTATACCTTTTATATCCAACAGGGAGTGTTGAGTTGTTTGTAATTACCTGTTTAGATTGAAGGAAATGGCTCTATGATCTGCTGTGGTCCAGGCTGGCTGCACACACCAGTTTGTGATTTTATAAGCTATTGAATTGGTGGCAAGAGTAACATCAATTTTATTCTCCCACATGATACTGCTAAAAGTTGAGAGGTCAGTTGGTTGGTTTAGCACTTGAAAGGGTGAGGTGGCTATATAGTCTGATAGTATCTGGCCGTTGTGTGCCTGCTCTGTCTTCCTTAAGGCTATGCCATAAGGCTGACCGGCAGTTGACATCAGCACACACTATGATATTTGCAGTAGGTAGCAAGTTTGCGACTATTGTTGGTATTCAATAGTTGGATTTATATCTTCATCTGGTCTGGAATATAGTGAAATAACATAAAATTGTCCTACAGCACTGGTGATATGGGCACACACTCCCACTGTGGAGTAGAAGTGACCCACCTTTGTGACTGTAAGGTCAGTATTTTTAACTACTATTGCTGTAGAAGGGACACCTGAGATATATTCTATTATTCTATAGCCTCTTGGGTATCCCTGAACCCTACCCATAGGGCTCCTGGAGTACTAAGATATCTATTTTATTTTCTTTTAATTTGAGTTTGATCTGATCTACAACAGCTCTTGCACTTTGAGCATTCAATTGGGCGAGATTTAGAGCCCTAGTCACATTTATTTTCTCAATCTGGCCCATAGTTGGTCCTAGATTGTATAAGTTTTGTTGCCATTTTTTTTGTAACTGGGGCATTTATCATCCATGATACTACATGTATAGTCAGTCAGCCCTGTGCCTTGCAGGTAGCACATTTTGGTTGCTGAGACTTATTTTTGTAATTGTGGCCAGCTACTGCACAGTGACCACCACATGTTCTTTCTGACTGCAGTCTCTGGTAATGTGACCATGTTCATGGCAGTTAAAGCATCTTTGGATAGGGAAGTGTTCCCTAAATCTATGACTGATCCAGCCAGCATAGATTCTCTGTTGTCCCTCCAATACCTTCCAAAATTTTGGTGTAATTTGTGAATTGTTGAGCTGTCCATTTCTTTTGTTTTTTTTGTTGCTCTTTTCAACAGGAACTCAGCAGCAAATTCATCTATTGTCATTTCATTGTTCAAGTTTTTGAAGTAGATGTCCATCATGAATTCTTTTTCTATTACTGACACAGGTACATCAAAGATTATATATTTGGGTGTTTCCCTTTTGGTTTTTCAGGGAGCAAGCTCAGTTTTTCCACCTCAGGATGGTTTTCTATTTTTCTTAGATCTTCTTTGCTTGCTACCTCGATCAGGACTCTATTATTCCTGATTTTTCGCATGTTGTTTATCTTTATTTCTCTCAGATGAGGCCTCAACTTTGTTACCACTGTGTCCTTAACTGCCTCACTGGTTTTACGGGTAGAGTCACTTTTTGCTTTCAGAATAAAAATGTTGCTTTCCTTGTTTATATTAGGTTGCTTGGTAGTTTTTTGTTTAGCTCTAGTTATGTCCTATTTGCCATTAACCTTTGCACATTGGGCATAGGTTATTGTGTTCATTGTTTTATAGTTCTTCTATTCAGTTGTAATCTCTAATTTTGATTTTAACACTTGGTTCTCTGTGTTTAATTCAATCAGGTGCTGCTCAAGAAGTGACCAACAGTTCACTATCTGCAGCCTAATTGCAGAAGTAATCCTGTTGGTTTGCTTGTGCATATATTCTTCTAGATACAGTCTGGTTTCCTTTGCCGCATTATAGCCTCAGTTGCTGATGCGCCAATAAACCCCCTGTTTCCTTTGCCTGTTTGATAGGGTCAGTCAAATTTGTTAAGTAGTCTAGTTTTAGTTCTTCTGTCTTTTGTTGCATCTCTGGAATTTCTATATTTATTTGCTTTTTCCTTTTCCTGCCATTCTTAATACTAAGGAGGCCAGGATGCCAGCTATCCAGTTCATTACCATTTTCCTCATTTATAGGAGCTTTCTCCATGAGCACTCTAGCTTCATTTTCAGAGGAGTCTTTTAAGTCATTGTTCAGAATTTTGTCATTATTTGATTTTTCAGCCATAATTTCCGAATTAGCATTAGCACATGATGCAAGAAAGCAAGCTTATATAGCATCAGCTAAACACACACACACACACACACACACACACACACACACACACACACACACACACACACACACACACCCTTCTCATTTCATCCATTCACCCGCACCAAATGTTTGTCTAGTTCTGCCTTGAATCTGTTTAAGCTATCAACTTCAACAACGACAGATGGATGTTTGTTCCAGCAATCAACCACCTGCTGGCTAAAGGCAAACTTTCGCACATCTATCCTACAACTGTCTTTCTTTAATTTGAATTTATGCCCTCTCAGGCGATTATTCTGAGCAAGAGGAAGATTACCATTAGCATTAAGCATGCTCAAACCATTCAAGGTTTTTTACACCTCAGTCAGATCACCTTACAGATGCCTAGTCTCCAGACACTGTAATTTGCAAAACTTAAGCCTTTCTTCGTATGAGCAACCCTTTGTTCCATTCATTAATCTTGTTGCTCTTCTCTGTACTCATTCCAACAGATCTACATCATTCTTAAAATGAGGCCTCCAGACCTGTATACATTACTCGAGGTGTGGCTGACCTGACCATTGCCTTATACAAGTGGATAATAGCCTTCTTATCCCTGCTAGAAAAATTCCTGTATATCATTGACAAAACACCATGAGCTACTCTTGCAAACCGTCTGCACTGCTTAGAAAACTTCGTATCTGCCTGCACAATTACCCTCAGGTCCTTTTCATTCTCTACCACTATCAGTGTTATGTTACACTGATAGTTGATATGTTACTCTGGGGTTACTGCTTCCCATATGCAGTACTTTACATTTGTCAATGTTAAACTTTATTTGCCACCTCTCAGCTCATCTACTCAATTTTTCTAGATCCTGTTGCAGCAGCGTACTGTCATTAGTGTCATTAACAACCATACTGACTTCTGTATCGTCTGCAAACGTGGACATTAAGCCTGATATACCATCATCAATATCATTAATGAATACAGAAAACAACAATGGACCCAACACTGAACCCTGGGGGACTCCACTAATAACATTAGTCCACGAAGAGCAGTGACCACTGATTACAACTCTATCTTCACCCACTCAACCATCCCTTCATCCACAGCAGCAATTTGCACCCTGTGCCACACTGCTCCAGTTTGTGCAGTAGTCCACCATGTGCAACAGTATCAAAAGCCTTTCTAAGATCCAAGTATATGATATCAAAATTATTCTTTGCATCCAGTTCCCTTTTGACGACACCATAGTATCCAATCAAATTGGTCAGACAAGGCTTCCCCTTAACAAACCCATGCTGTGTCCGAGCTATAACTGAAGTCTTGTCTAGATGATCCTGCAATGCTTCTTTAACCAATGCCTCCATTAATTTCCCTGGAACAGAAGTTAAACTAACAGGTCTAATTACCTGTGTTTCCCTTTGATCCTCCTTTGTGGATTGGGGTCACATATGTGACCCCAATGTCATAATTATGCTAAGGGTTTGCTTACTTCCTTTGCTGCCTCCTTTAATATAACTAGATAGATTCCATCCATCTCAGGTGCCTTTCTTATGTTTATCTTCAACAATTTCTCCTCCACTTTCCTCACGTTATTACAAGATTATATAGCTTACTACCAGAGTTTAATACACCACTGGCATTCCCATCCCTGAATAACTACTCGTGTGTGAACGTAGATGCATAATATTCATTTAGTTTGTTAGCTACCTGATCAGGATCATCAAGAGTTGAACCATCAATATCAAGTGGACCAATCTGATTCATCCCCTTCCTTCTAGAGTTTACATAAGTAAAGAACTCTTTGCTGTGTTTCTTTGCAGCCTTTGCCAAAGATTTCTCGTAATCTGCCTTTGCCTGCCTAACCTCTGTTGTGACTTGGTTACAGACCAGCTTATATCTATCATAGGCTTTTCTGTCATCTGTTAATTTATATGTACCCTTGCATTTTTATTCTCTGCCACATGTCTAATTAGTTCATCTGACATTCATTTAGGTCTGAATCTTGACCAGTATTTCTTAGTTGGTATGAAAAGCCTAGTAGCTTCCATGATTATTTCTTTGAATGCTTTCCATTTTGAATTTACTGTTGATAACATCAGTTGGTCCCACTGTATAGAATATAAATACTGTCTCAGACCACCGTTCTCACCTTTACGAAAGCAAAAACCCTTCCTTTTACCCCTTTAAGTAAATCCCACTTCAACACACTGTGATCACTGCCACCTGCAGATTCTTAATGCATGAAGGATCACTACTGATAATCAGATCAAGAGTATTACTCCCTCTAGTTGCCTCACAAACATGCTGATGTAGAAAACAATCATCCAATAAATCCACAAAAGCCTTGCTAGTGTGTGAGTGACCAATCCACAAATTCCAATCAATCTCTGGCAAATTAAAATCCCCCATTATAAGACACTCTGATTTACTGGTCTACTCTATTTCTCTGCACAATTACTCATTATACTCATCAGATTCATTAGGCCTATAACACATCCAATCTCATTTTTCCTTTCCCAGTGCTATGTCAGGACGCCTCCATAGCCAGGTGGGCAGGAGGCAGTGTGTAGCACACGCTTCTTGATTAAACCGGGGTTTGAGCCCGTGACTACCAAATATGGAGGATGTGGAAAGGTCAGGGAATGACCACCGCATATCCCCATAGCAATATGGCCTTAGTTGTTAATGCTCCTAAAAACCAAACAAACAAACAACAGCTTATGTCACACGAAACAGTCTCAACATTGCATTGTCCACCAACATCGATTGGATGCGCTTCCTTAGATTTTTATGTGTTTCTTAACTAAGAGCATAATGCCTCCTCCCTTCCTATCCTGTCTATCCTTTTTGTACAAATTGTCATCCCCAAATTCCAATTGTACACTGCTTATGTCTGTGTGACATCACATCTCTGATGTCCGAACAATATCTGCCTTTGATGTCTTGACAAGCACTTCAAGGTCCTCAAATTTATTAACTATACTGCTAGCATTGGTGTACAGCAGGCCCCCGTTATAACGCGGTTCGCTTTACGCTGATTCGCTATAACGCTGTTCTTATATTATAACCCGTATCTGACTATAACGCTGTCAAAACTCACTGTAACGCTATTTTACTAGCATACAGATTGAATTTTTGGCAAATCCGTCTTCAGTTCAGTCTGTTTCGAGCTTTTTTTTTTTTTTTTTTTTTGGCAAAAGGAGAAAATAGCCACCATGAAATTAACTACAGTAATTATTTTTATAATTTCTACTCTATGTACAAAATTGAAACTTTCAATATGATCTTATTTTCTTGGTGTGGATAGTTTCAAGGGAGAAATTCTTTTTTAGTACACAAGTTGAAAAAATTTACCATCCAGTGTCATATGTTGTTACGAAGTCTGCATTTTCTGTTCTGACCTGTAATAGAAATATACTAAAAATAGATTTACTCCCTATCTCTTCTTTTGTTTTACCGTGGGAATTATAACTTGCGAAATGTTTTTCACACAATCAATCCCATGAGTGCTAAATGCGGTGCTGTTTCTTGTACAGTATTCTCTTGTCTTCTGAACTCCTCTGACCTTGTGGTCACCCGAAGTACATAAAATTTGTTTGTTTTACTGTTTTGGAAATTCCATAAACATTCTCCATGAATCACACCATAATTGATTTACAGTACTTTTCCTGCAATAAACAACCATTTAACTCTAGTAAGGGCTGGTTTGATAGATTTAGAAAGCGCTATAACCTGCACAACGTAGCAATACAGGGAGAACTGCAAGTGCAGATCAACAAGGAGCCGAAACTTCAAAAAAGAATTTGTTAAAATTATTGAAGAGGGATGTTATACTGCTCAACAAGTTTTTAACATAGATGAAACAGGTCTTTTTTGGAAACGAATGCCTAAAAGAAGTTTCATATCGAAAGAAGAAAAAAACATGCCAGGCTTCAAAGCGGCGAAGGATCGGTTAACTTTGTTGTTGGGTGGTAACGCTGCGGGGGATTTTAAATTAAAACCCCTTTTAGTTTACCATTCCGAAAATCCAAGGGCTCTTAAAGGTTTAGCTATATCAAACCTACCTGTAATCTGGAAGGCTAATAAAAAAGCTTGGGTAACCAGGCAGCTTTTCATTGATTGGTATGCTGAGTTCTTCTGTCCTGCAGTGGAAAAATATTGTGCAAAAAATAACATTGGTTATAAAGCTATTCTAATCATGGACAATGTGCCAGGACACCCAAGCAAAGAGGACTTAGAAGACTTGAACAATCACATAAAAGTTTTTTACATGCCTCCAAACACTACGTCTCTGATCCAACCAATGGACCAAGGAGTAATTGCAACATTTAAAGCGTACTACATAAGGAACACCTTTTCCCAAGCTATTAAAGCCATCAACACTGAAAATGTACCGAGCTTAAAGGAGTTTTGGAAATCCTATAACGCCGTAGCCTAGTGGTCAGGCGCGCGGGTGTATAAGTATACGTGCCTTGAGTAACCGGGGTTCAAGCCCGTGACCGCTGAATATGGTGCTGTTTCTTGTATTCTGTCTATCTTGTAAACTCCTCTGACTGTTTGGTCGTCCCGGAGTATAAACAGAAAATTTATTTTATTTTAAAACCGCCATCTACAACATTTCAAGTGCCTGGGATGAAGTTACTCAGAAAACCATGAATGGAGTGTGGAGGAAAGTTCGGAAAAATTGCATAAAGCATTCCCAGGAACCTGATGATTCCGTTGAAAATGTTAAAACACAAATTGTTGAGCTCGGAAAAGAAGCAGGATTACACGAAATTAACGAAGACATCGTACAAGAGATGATCGACAACGACAGGGATGGCCTCTCTAATGAAGAATTAATGGAAATTATAAAAGAACAAGAGCTTGCTATTGAGGGAGATGATGATCAAGATACTATAGATGAAAAACCAATGAAGTCGCTGACTGCAAAAGGACTTAGTGAAGCTTTTGAACACTTCGAAAAAAAGTGTGATTATTTCCGGGAGAACGACCCTGACATGGAACGAAGTGCCAAGGTAATAAGAAATTTGAAGAAAGAAATGAATCCCTACATGATGTTGTACAATGGGAGGAAGAGGGCCAAAGCACAACCCAAAATTGACACATTTTTCAGTCCAAAGATACGAAAACTCGAGAGCACAGGGCCATTGAATTAATAAATTCATGATTTTCGTTAGTTAATTACCTCATAATTATATGTGTATATAATGTAGAATATTTTATATGTACAAAATTTTGAATATCAAATATTTTTAATAGACATTGGTGCATATTTTCACTACCATTTATTATTGATTAGAAAATATCCTATGGAATAGACCGCAACTCACAAATACATATGTTACCTTATGGGAATATGGCGCTCGCTTAGAGCGGATTCACTTAGCGCTCTGTTTTTTCCGGAACGAACTATCAGCGTTAAGCGGGGGTCACCTGTACACAGAAGTATACATGCACTTGTTTCTACTCTTAGTTAACCTAACACAGCCCGTGTGTTTACTTGTTCCACTATGACTTCCAGCAGTCCTGGAAATCCACATTGCCTTGCTTTCCAGACTGCTGCTCGATTGCATTTCAATAGAAGCAGTGCAAGAATCACTTTCACCTCTACCAGCGTCTACTGTTAATCTATTAGTCCATGTATCCCCCCCCAAGCTAGCAGTTTTCCCACCCACCTAACTCTGCCTCGATAGCATCAGCAAATATTCTTGCACCCTTTCTATTTAAGTGTATCCCATTCCTGTAGAAGTTGTCTCTCCTGTTAACAAGCACTGACCAGGCTGAGAAATATTCTACCCCTTGAGCCTTGCACAGTCTCTCCAGGGCCAAATTGATCGACAAGGCTCACATCATATACTCATTAAATTCACTTTCATTGCAATAAGTCAATTGCTGACGTTTTAAGTAGTGGTTTGAAGTACTTTATTTTCAGTTTAGGTGGGAAAATGCCAGTAGACAAAGAAAACTCTTATAAACTAAGTAAAAGTTAATTCTGCCACTAGCATTATATTTCCCATACAAAATAACCTTATCACAAGCAGTTTGAAGTACAGCAATACCTCGCTTAGCACGGCTTCAAACAGCATTTGGTTTCGCTATATAAACCTGGGTTTAAGTCTGCGACAAGGCCTTTGGTATCAGGTTCCATAATAGTCATAAAGTTTGTTTTATGACTATAATGTTACATCGCCCCAAAAACCTTGTGTTTGTTTATATTTTTGTTTCTTAACTTATAATAAATTTATTAGTTTTCAGAGGAAGCAATAAACTTTGACTAAGTTTAAGTCAAAAATTTTACAGTAATAGCCTAGACTTGTACTCCACATATATGCTGTATTGTCATAGCCTTACGCGTACATATGTGCTGCATGCCAACTCTATTATCTCACATAATAGTAATAGGTTTTCAAACTTTTTATTTTTTACCCCTTTAAATACGAAACAATGAGTCAAAAAAGGAAAAATATGAAAGCGGTGGAACTACTAAACGTAAATGGTTTACATTAGAAAAAAAAACTTTTATCAAGTGCCATGAAGATGGTGCATCATATGCTTAAATCACACGTTAAAATGGAATGAATGAAGCATCAGTGCAAACGATTATTTGAAAGAACGATCAGTATAAAGAGCAGGGAATTTCTACGGCATCTTACATGACGAAAGTGATAACTAAGCAAAGCGGTTCGCTATTGATTAAGATCGAACATCTTTTATTGATATGGATAGAGCCTTTATAACACGCTGAAGGAAAAAGAAGAAAATGAGGAGATTAAAGAAGTATTTATAGCCAGTCGTTGGTTTTTTCTATTTAAAAACTGTGTTGGGCTTCACAATGTTTGTATCTTAGGTGAAAGTGCAAGTGCAAAAAAAGATGCTGCTGCAAGATTTCCCAGTGAATTGGAAGACATTATTATTATTATGATTAGCCATATGGTGCAAGGAAGCCTGAGGCTTATGCTGCACCGGCCAAAAAAAAAAAATTCCGAGTTACCCTGAGAGAGAGAGAGAGATTGAGGAAGGTGGCTACAAGGACAAACAAATTTTTAATGTCGACAAAACTGGACAGTTCTGGAAAAAAATGCCCTCACGAACTTTTTTAGCTGAAAATGAAAAGGCCCAACCTGGATATAAATCATCAAAAGATCGTTTCCACTTTTGTTGGGTGGAAACTCATCTGGGGATTTTAAATTGAAGCTTCTACTTGTGTTCAGAGCAGAAAACCCAAGAGCTCTAAAGGATTGCATAAAAAGCACATTTCCTGTAATTTGGCGATCCAATAAGAAAGCATGGATTACAAGAGAATTGTTTACAGAATGGTTCACAAATTATTTTTGTCCGACGGTTGTACGTTACTGCACAGATGAAAGGAAGGAGTTCCAAATTTTGTAGCTTTTAGACAATGCACTAGGCCATACACCTGAAATTTCTGATCTCAATGAAAATATAAAAATATGCGTTCTTCCACTTAACACAACATCTCTCTTACAACCCATGGATCAAGGTGTAATTGCTACATTCAAGGCGTATTATCTGCAGTGAACTTTTTCTCAAGCGATTGAATCTTCAACAGGAGTGGGATCGTCATCTTTACAAACATTTTGGAAAAATTGTAACATCAGGAATGCGATCGAATATATCTGCATCTAGAAATCACTGCCAGTATTATGCAACGTTCTTCTCTTGAACAGCCTTAGCACATTTATTGGAAAACTAATTTAGATAAAGAACGAGATTTTAAAGTGGAGTGTGGAATAAAGGATTCCATTCCTACAAGAATAATTTCACTGACACGATCTGAGCAAATGTTGACATCATAAGTTTTGAAACAGTAATCTGACCAAGGAAAAGAAGAAAAGAAATCTTGCAGGTCATCCCATTTGGCATTCTTGTAATGCCAAACAACATGAGGTTGGGAATAGCCGTGAGATAAAGGCTCCATTGGAGAAGAGACAATCACGAAGTTGTGATCTGAAGCGCCTAAAGGACCTCTCACTTCGACTGTGTACTTAGAAGCGTTGTTTGTGAGAAAAAGATCAAGCATGTTGGCTGTGTGATTAGGATTGTCCGGTATTCTTGTAAGTAAATGAACAATTTGTGCAAGGTCATTAGTAATTGCACAGATTGTTCATTTAGTAATGACCTTGCACAGAAAAGAGGAATCTTCTCGAAAAGAGGAGGTTCCTATTTTCGAGGAGATTGAGGTGTATAAGGCCTTGAATGGGTTGAGCACACACAGTTTAACAAAAACATCAGCCCTGTCTATTCCACAGAAAAAACCAAGGAAGCAGGCAGTTCCCTGGTGGTGGTGCCCCAAACTGACTATACTTAGGAGAAGGATACACCAGGTGAGGAGACATTTTCAAACAGCCAGAATATCTTTGCCACAAAATGAGGTTTTTAATTTTAACCCTTCCGCACCTGCCATACCATCATTCATCATATTCCCTAATTGCACTATCAGGCTTACTGCCACTAATGGAAATATTTCCGTAATGATGTTTTCATTATTCCTTAAGTGAAATCCACTTCCACACACACACATACACACACACTATACTTACTATGAGAAATATATTTGTAAGATTTTATATCTTACAGTTTCATTATGTTTTCAGGTTTCTGTTGCATTTGTACTGTGTATAACAATCCCTCATTTGCAAATTCAGCAGTATTAATGATTTATTGTTGATTTTAAAACCTTTATGTGAATAAATCATGGATAATTATTTTTTAAATTATTACCGAAAACCAGTATTTTTTTATCAATAGCAGAATTTGAATACCGTAAAAAAATTACTGGGATCCCAGAATCTCGCTATTGCTGTAGAAGGGACACCTGGGGTGTATTCTATTATTTTATTGCCTCTTGGGTATCCTTGAACCTGCCCATGTGTGTGGGGGGGGGGCGGTTCTTGGAGTACCAAGATATCTATATTATTTTATTCTAATTTGAGTTTGATCTGATCTACAGCATTTGTTGCTCTTTCAGCATTCAATTGGATGAGATTTAAAGGCCTAGTCTCATTTTTTTTTCAATCTGGCCCATAGTTGGTCCTAGATTGTATTTGCTTTATCATTTTCTTATAGTGGGGACATTTTTCATCCCTGATGCTGTGTGCATGGTTAGTCAGCCATGCTGCCTTGCAGGTAGCACATTTTGGCTGCTGATATTTATTTCTACAGTTTTTATAGTCATGCCCAACCACTGCACAGTGATCACAGACAGATTCTTTCTGATTACAGTCCCTGGCAGTGTGTCCAAATTTATGACAATTATAACATCTTGTTACAGGGAAGTGCTCCCTAAATCTATGGCTGATCCAGCCAGCATAGATTCTTTGCTGTTCTTGTAGATGCCTCCAGATTTTTGGGGTGATCTCTGCTATGATATTTATCTGACCATTTTTCCTGCTTTTTGTGACTCTTTTGAGTTGGAACTGGTCAGCAAACTGTCCATTATCTCTTGAAAATTTTTATAGTATATATCTGTCATTAATTCCTTCTCAAGATTCAGGATTCTTCTATCATATGACATCAAATTCAGGATTCTGCTATTGTATGACATCAAATAATAGAATATGTGGATTCTATCCCGTTGGTTTCTCTGGTTTTAAACCAAGATTTAAGATTTCAGGATTAGTTTCTACCTTTTTCAAATGTTGTTTGCTATTTCCAGTAGCACCCCATAATCTCACTTTCCTCATACTGCTTATTCTGATCTCCTTTAGGTGGGGTTTCAGTTGAGTCACAACAGCTCTGACTGCCTCACTGTCTGGTTTTGCTTTTAATATTATTATATTGTTTTCCTTAGTCCTGAGTATTTCCTTAGGTTTGTTAGGTTGGATATTTTCTGTTTTACTTGCACTTGCTACCTGGGCATAACTTAGTGTGTTTATTTCTTTGTAGTTATTCCTATCATCAGTTACATGAGCTTGAAGTGCTAGTCAAGACATCAAAGGCAGATATTGTTGGGATATCAGAGACATGGTGTCACGTAGACATAAGTAGTGCAGAACTGGAATTTGGGGAGTACAATGTGTACAGAAAGGATAGACAGGACAGGAAGGGAGGAGGGGTTATGCTGTTAGTTAAGAAACACATAAAATCTAGAAGTGCATCCAATTGATGTGGGTTGACAATGCAATGTTGAGTCTGTTTGGTGTGACATAAGCACTGGGAAAGACAAAATGAGAGTAGGTGTTGTTATAGGCCTAATGAATCTGATGAGTATAATGAGCAGTTGTGCAGAGAAATAGAGTGGGCCAGTAAATTAGAGTGTCTTATAATGAGGGATTTTAATTTCGCAGATATTGACTGGAACTTGTGGGTTGGTCACTCACACACACTAGCAAGACTTTTGTGGATTTATTGGATGATTGTTTTCTACAGTAGCATGTTCGGGAGGCAACTAGAGGGAGTAATACTCTTGATCTGATTATCAGTAATGATTCTTCATGCATCAAGAATCTGCAGATCAAGGAGCCACTAGGTGGCAGTGATCACAGTGTGTTGAAGTGGGATTTACTCAAAGAGGTAACTACCATCAGGGGTAAAGGGAAGGATTTTTACTTTTGTGAAGGTGACAACAGTGGTCTGAGACAGTATTTAAATTCTATACGGAGGAACCAACTGATGATGTTACCAACAGCAAATTCAAAATGGGAAGCATTCAAAGAATTAATCTTAGAAGTTACTAGGCTTTTCATACCAACAAGGAAATATTGTTCAAGATGTGGGCCTAAATGTATGTAATATGAACTAATTAGACAAGTGACAGAGAAGAAAAATGCATGGGATACATATAAATTAACATGTGACTCAGAAGCCTATGACAGATATAAGCTGGTCTGTAACCAAGTTACAAAGGAGGTTAGGCAGGCAAAGGCAGATTATGAGAAATCTTTGGCAAAGGATGCAAAGAAAAACAGCAAAGAGTTTTTTACTTATGTAAACTCTAGAGGGAATGGGATGAATCAGATTGGTCCACTTGATATCGATGGTTCAACTGTTGATGAGCTCAGGTAGCTAACAAACTAAATGAATATTTTGCATCGACATTCACACATGAGGAGTTATTCAGGAGGGGGGGGTGCCAGAGGTGTATTCAACTCTGGCAGTAAGTTAGATAATCTTGTAATAAATGAGAGTAAAGTGGAGCAGAAATTGTTGAAGATAAACACAAGAAAGGCACCTGGGGTGGATGGAATCTATCCAGTTATAATAAAGGAGGTGGCAATGGAAGTAAGCAACCCTTATCCATAATTACGAGAGCTTCCCTGGACTCAGAGGAGGTACCCATGGACTGGGGTTGTGCAAATTAGCATTAGCATTAGTAGAGGCATTTGATGCAAGAAAGCAAGCTTATGCAGCATCAGCCAAAAAAAAAAAAAAAAAGTAACATAAATAAATAAAAATAACCACTTCCACTTCACCCCTCTGTTCGTTCGAAATACCTGTCCAGCTGAGCCTTAAACTTATTTAGGCTATCAACTTCCACGACAAGGGATGGAAGTCTGTTCCACCCACCAACCAATCGCTGGCTAAAGGCAAATTTCCGCACATCTATCCTACATCTGTCTTTCCTCAATTTGAATTTATGCCCTCTCAGGTGATTTTTCTGAGCTAGAGGAGGAATCCCATCAGCATTGAGCATGCTCAAACCATTCAAGGCTTTGTACACCTCTATCAGATCACCCCGCTGGTGCCTAGTTTCCAGACACTGTAATTTGCAAAACTTAAGCCTTTCTTCGTAAGAGAACCCCTTTGTCCCATTCACCAATCTAGTTGCCATTCTCTGTACTCGTTCCAGCAGCTCTACATCCTTCCTGAAATGAGGCCTCCAGGCCTGTATACAGTACTCTAGGTGTGGCCTGACCATTGCCTTATACAAGGGAATAATCACCTCCTTATCCCTGCTAGAAAAATTCCTATATATCATTGACAATACACCATGAGCTACTCTTGCAGCTCGTCTGCACTGCTCAGAGAACTTCATATCTGCCTGCACCACCACCCCCAGGTCCCTTTCATTCTCTACCACTGTCAGTGTAGTACCACAGAGTTGATACGTTGCTCTGGGGTTGCTGTTTCCCATATGTAGTACTTTACATTTGTCAATGTTAAACTTCATTTGCCACCTCGAAGCCCATCTGCTCAACCTTTCCAAATCCTGTTGCAGCAGCATAGTGTCAGTAGTGTCCTTGACAACCCTGCCAACCTTCGTATCGTCTGCAAACTTGGACATTAAGCCTGATATACCATCATCAATATCATTTATAAATACAGAAAACAATAAAGGCCCCAATACTGAACCCTGAGGGACTCCACTAATAACATTAGTCCACGATGAGCAGTGTCCATTGATTACCACTCTCTGTCTTCTCCCCCTCAACCACCCCTTTATCCATAGCAGCAACTTGCCTCCAATGCCACACTGCTCCAATTTGTGCAGCAGTCTTCCATGTGCAACAGTATCAAAAGCCTTTCTAAGATCCAAGTATATAATATCAAAGTTATTCCCTGCATCATAGTATCCAATCAAATTGGTCAGGCAAGACTTCCCCTTAACAAAACCATGCTGTGTCCTAGCTATAACTGAAGTCTTGTCTAGATGATCCTGCAGTGCTTCTTTCACCAGTGCCTCCATTAATTTTCCGGGAACAGAAGTTAAACTCACAGGTCTATAATTACTTGTGTCAGCCTTTGATCCCCCTTTGTGAATTGGGGTCACATTTGCACATCTCCAGTCAATGGGTACCTCCCCTGAGTCCAAGGAAGCTCTCATAATTATGGCTAAGGGTTTGCTTACCTCCTTTGCTGCCTCCTTTAATATAACTGGATAGATCCCATCCACCCCAGGTGCCTTTCTTGTGTTTATCTTCAACAATTTCTCCTCCACTTTGCTCTCAGTTATTACAAGATTCTCTAGCTTACTGCTAGAGTTGAATACACCTCTGGCATTCCCCTCGCTGAATAACTCCTCATGTGTGAATGTCGATGCAAAATATTCATTTAGTTTGTTAGCTACCCGAGCAGGGTCATCAACAGTTGACCCATCGATCTCAAGTGGACCAATCTGATTCATCCCCTTCCTTCTAGAGTTTACATAAGTAAAGAACTCTTTGCTGTTTTTCTTCGCATCCCTTGCCAAGGATCTCTCGTAATCTGCCTTCGCCTGCCTAACCTCCTTTGTAACTTGGTTACAGATCAACTTGTATCTATCATAGGCGTCCGTGTCACGTGTTAATTTGTATGTATCCCATGCATTTTTCTTCTCTGCCATATGCTTCATTAGTTCATCTGACAACCATTTAGGCCTAAACCTTGAACAATATTTCTTAGTTGGTATGTAAAGCCTAGTAGCTTCCACGATACGTTCTTTGAATGCTTCCCATTTTGAATTTGCTGTTGGCAATATCATCAGTTGATCCCACTGTATAGAATTTAAATACTGTCTCAGTCCATTGTAGTCGCCTTTACGAAAGCAATACCCCTTCCCTTTACCCCTAATGGTAGTTACCTCTTTGAGTAACTCCCACTTCAGCACACTGTGATCTCTGCCACCAAGTGGTTCATTTATCTGCAGATTCTTAATGCATGAAGAATCACTACTGATAATCAAATCAAGAGTATTACTCCCTCTAGTTGCCTCCCGAACATGCTGATGTAGAAAACAATCATCCAATAAATCCACAAAAGCCTTGCTACTGTGTGAGTGACCAGCCCCCAAATTCCAGTCAATATCTGGGAAATTAAAATCTCCCATTATAAGACTCTCTGATTTACTGGCCCACTCTATTTCTCCGAACAGTTTCTTATTATACTCATCAGAGTCATTAGGCCTATAGCACACTCCTACTCTCAATTTTGATCTCCAAATGCTTATGTCACACCAAACTGACTCGACACTGCACTGTCCAGCGATGTCGACTGGCTTCACTTCCTTGGATTTTATGTGTTTTTTAACTAATAGCATAACCCCTCCTCCCTTCCTATCCTGTCTATCCTTTCTGTAGACATTGTACTCCCCAAATTCCAGTTCTGCATTTCTTATATCTGTGTGACACCACGTCTCTGAAATCCCCACAATATCTGCCTTTGATGTTTTGAGCAATACCTCAAATTCATCAAATTTATTTACTAAACTCCTAGCATTGGTGTACACACAAGTATACATGCACCTGTTCTTTTTCTTAGCTACCCTAACACAACCCATGTGTTGACTTGTACCCCAATGATTCCCAGCAGTCTCTGAAATATCCTGCATCTTATTTTCCAGGCTGCGGCTCATTCCAATAGAAGCAGTGCAAGAATCACTTTCACCTCTGCCAGTGGCTACTGTTAATCTATTAGTCCTTGTATCCCCCCAATCTAGCAGTTTTCCGACCCACCTAACATTGCCTCGATAGCATCAGCAAACATTCTTGCACCCTTTCTATTTAAGTGTATCCCATCCCTGTAGAAGCAGTCTCTCCTGTTAACAAGTACAGACCAGGCTGAAAAAAATTCTACCCCTTGAGCCCTGCACAATCTTTCCAGGGCCGAATTGATTGACAGGGCTCTCATCATATACTCCCTCCTATCGTGTCTATGCAGAATTGCAGACACTTTCAATTTCAACCCTAATTCACGGCTTTTTTTCATCAGTGACCTGTACTTGTCAAGTAATTCCGCCGGTCTCCTACTCTTAATGTCATTAGTGCCAACGTGTACAACTATATCACCTTTTGTGCCCTTAAAAGATGATATCCGCTCTACAACGTCATCAACTTTTGCCCCTGGCAGACATACCCTGGTCCTATTCCACCTATCCTTTTTACAAAGCATGTTTCCCGTTTCCCTGACAATAGAGTCACCAACAACTACTAGTTCCTTTGGGACCAGCGCATTCTGCCTTGGGGGTTGCCGCTGTGTTCCGCGATGACCAAGTGCAAGCTCTGGCATTGGTGTGGGCAGCTGAGAGCTTGATGGGCCCCTCACTTGTAATCCTTCGAGGGCATCCACCCTATCCTTCAAGCTCTCATATAGGCCCATAACAACGCTGAGTTGTCGAACAACGCTGAGTTGTCGAACAAATGTGACCCCAATCCACAAAGGAGGATCAAAGGGGGAGACAGGTAATTACAGACCTGTTAGTTTAACTTCTGTTCCAGGGAAATTAATGGAGGCATTGGTTAAAGAAGCATTGCAGGATCATCTAGACAAGAATTCAGTTATAGCTCGGACACAGCATGGGTTTGTTAAGGGGAAGTCTTGTCTGACTAATTTGATTGGATACTATGATGTAGCCACAAAGGAACTGGATGCAAAGAATAACTTTGATATCATATATTTGGACCTTAGAAAAGCCTTTGATACTGTTGCACATGGAAGACTGCTGCACAAATTGGAGCAGTGCGGCATTGGAGGCATATTGCTGCTATGGATAAAGATGGTTGAGTGGGAGAAGACAGAGTGGTAATCAATGTACACTGCTCTTTGTGGACTACTGTTATTAGTGGAGTCCCTCAGAGTTCAGTGTTGGGTCCATTGTTGTT
The DNA here is from genome assembly GCF_048544385.1 of Mastigoproctus giganteus. NCBI lineage: Eukaryota > Metazoa > Arthropoda > Arachnida > Uropygi > Thelyphonidae > Mastigoproctus > Mastigoproctus giganteus. Next base: position 229,399,267 of record NC_143582.1, on the reverse strand, counting down.
TTCTGTATTTATAAATGATATTAATGATGGTATATCAGGCTTAATATCCAAGTTTGCAGACGATATGAAGGTTGGCAGGGTTGTTAATGACAGTATACTGCTGCAACAGTATCTAGAAAAGTTGAGCAGATGGGCTGAGAGGTGGCAAATGAAGTTTAACATTGACAAATGTAAAGTACTACATATGGGAAGCAGTAATCCCAGAGTAACGTATGAACTCTATGGTACCACACTGAGAGTGGTAGAGAATGAAAAGGAACTGGGGGTAATTGTGCAGGCAGATATGAAGTTTTCTGAGCAGTCAGACAGTCTGCAAGAGTAGCTCATGGTGTCTTAGCATTAGTAGAGGCATTTGATGCAAGAAAGCAAGCTTATGCAGCATCAGCCAAAAAAAAAAAAAAAAACCCACTTCCACTTCATCCCTCTGTTCGTTCAAATTACCTGTCCAGCTGAGCCTTAAAATTATTTAGGCTATCAACCTCCACCACAAGGGATGGGAGTCTGTTCCACCAACCAACCACCTGCTGGCTAAAGGCAAATTTCCGCACGTCTATCCTACATCTGTCTTTCCTCAATTTGAATTTATGCCCTCTCAGGTGATTTTTCTGAGCTAGAGGAAGAATCCCATCAGCATTGAGCATGCTTAAACCATTCAAGGCTTTATACACCTCTATCAGATCACCTCGCTGGTGCCTAGTCTCCAGACACTGTAATTTGCAAAACTTAAGCCTTTCTTCATAAGAGCACCCCTTTGTTCCATTCACTAATCTTGTTGCCCTTTTCTGTACTCGTTCCAGCAGCTCTACATCCTTCTTGAAATGAGGCCTCCAGACCTGTATACAGTACTCTAGGTGTGGCCTGACCATTGCCTTATACAATGGAATAATCACCTCCTTATCCCTGCTGGAAAAATTCCTCTATATCATTGACAATACTCTATGAGCTACTCTTGCAGCCCGTCTGCACTGCTCAGAGAACTTCATATCTGCCTACACAACCACCCCCAAGTCCCTTTCATTCTCTACCACTGTCAGTGTATACCACAGAGTTGATACGTTGCTCTGGGGTTGCTGTTTCCCATGTGTAGTACTTTACATTTGTCAATGTTAAACTTCATTTGCCACCTCTCAGCCCATCTGCTCAACCTTTCCAGATCCTGTTGCAGCAGCATAGTGTCAGTAGTGTCCTTGACAACCCTGCCAACCTTTGTATCATCTGCAAACTTGGACATTAAGCTTGATATACCATCATCAATATCATTTATAAATACAGAAAACAATAATGGACCCAACACTGAGCCCTGAGGGATTCCACTAATAACATTAGTCCACAATGAGCAGTGTCCATTGATTACCACTCTCTGTCTTCTCCCCCTCAACCACCCCTTTATCCATAGCAGCAATTTGCCTCCAATGTCACACTGCTCCAATTTGTGTAGCAGTCTTCCATGTGCAACAGTATCAAAAGCCTTTCTAAGATCCAAGTATATAATATCAAAGTTCCCTGCATCCAGTTCTTTTGTGACTGCATCATAGTATCCAATCAAGTTGATCAGGCAAGACTTCCCCTTAATAAAACCATGCTGTGTCTGAGCTATAACTGAAGTTTTGTCTAAATGATCCTGCAGTGCTTCTTTAACCAGTGCCTCCATTAATTTTCCTGGAACAGAAGTTAAGCTCACAGGTCTATAATTACTTGTGTCAGCCTTTGATCCTCCTTTGTGAATTGGGGTCACATTTGCACATTTCCAGTCTATGGGTACCTCCCCTGAGTCCAAGGAAGCTCTCATAATTATGGCTAAGGGTTTGCTTACTTCCTTTGCTGCCTCCTTTAATATAACTGGATAGATCCCATCCACCCCGGGTGCCTTTCTTGTGTTTATCTTCAACAGTTTCTCCTCCACTTTACTCCCAGTTATTTCAAGATTCTGTAGCTTACTGCTAGAGTTGAATACACCTCTGGCATTCCCCTTGCTGAATAACCCCTCATGTGTGAATGTCGATGCAAAATATTCATTTAGTTTGTTAGCTACCTGAGTAGGATCATCAACAGTTGACCCAGCAATATCAAGTGGACCAATCTGATTCATCCCCTTCCTTCTAGAGTTTACATAAGTAAAGAACTCTTTGCTTTGCAACAACAGTTCCTGAACTTTCCACAATGCATACCAGTTTGGAAATTGTGTAAACAAGTTGAAGGAATAGCTGTCATAAATTGTAACATTCTATGCAATTATTTCATAATTTTTCTTTCATACTTACTATTGTAAAAGTACTCACAATGTAATTATAAGTATGTACTGTTGTTAACCACGCGACATGTGTGGTTGGTTTACGTAGTCTCGGTAATGGAATGTAGAAAAATGTCCGATTCATGATGTATCTGTTTTTATTGTTATCTTTTTCAAAGGGAACACCCCCTAAAAAGCCTCTGGCTTATGTGTTCTCCCTCCCTTCTTGCTGTTATCTCCCTACAATTGTAACACAAAATAGGGATAAATAAATTATCAAATTATCAAATTTGCTGTTTTTCTTTGTATCCCTTGCCAAGGATTTCTCGTAATCTGCCTTCGCCTGCCTAACCTCCTTTGTAACTTGGTTGCATATCAACTTGTATCTATCATAGGCTTCTGTGTCATGTGTTAATTTGTATGTATCCCATGCATTTTTCTTCTCTGCCATATGCCTCATTAGTTCATCTGACATCCATTTTGGCCTAAACCTTGAACAATATTTCTTAGTTGGTATGTAAAGCCTAGTAGCTTCCAAGATAAGTTCTTTGAATGCTTCCCATTTTGAATTTGCTGTTGGTAACATCATCAGTTGGTCCCACTGTATAGAATTTAAATACTGTCTCAGTCCATCGTAGTCGCCTTTACGGAAGCAATAACCCTTCCCCTTACTCCTAATGGTAGTTACCTCTTTGAGTAAATCCCACTTCAGCACACTGTGATCACTGCCACCTAGGGGTACATTTATCTGCAGATTCTTAATGCATGAAGAATCACTGCTGATAATCAAATCAAGAGTATTCCTCCCTCTAGTTGCCTCCCGAACATGCTGATGTAGAAAACAATCATCCAATAAATCCACAAAAGCCCTGCTAGTGTGTGAGTAACCAGCCCCCAAATTCCAGTCAGTATCTGGGAAATTAAAATCTCCCATTATAAGACTCTCTGATTTACTGGGCACTCTATTTCCTTGTACAGTTCCTTATTATACTCATCAGAGTCATTAGGCCTATAGCACACTCCTACTCTCAATTTTGATCTCCCAATGCTTATGTCACACCAAACTGACTCAACACTGCATTGTCCAGCGATGTCGACTGGCTTCACTTCCTTGGTTTTTATGTGTTTCTTAACTAATAGCATAACCCCTCCCCCCTTTCTATCCTGTCTATCCTTTCTGTAGACGTTGTACTCCCCAAATTGCAGTTCTGCATCCCTTATATCTGTGTGACACCACGTCTCTGATATCCCAACAATATCTGCCTTTGATGTTTTGAGCAATACCTCAAATTCATCAAATTTATTTACTAAACTCCTAGCATTGGTGTACACGCAAGTATACCTGCACCTGTTTCTATTCTTAAAATAAAAAAAAAATAAATTGTCTGTTTATACTCCGGCACGACAACCAAGTCAGTAGAGTTTACAATAAATCGTAAATACAAATATTTATCATATTTAGTAGTCACGGGCTTGAACCCCGGTCCACTCAAGGAACGCGTGCTCTGCACTCTCGCTCCTGACCACTGGGCTACGTCAGGCCTAAGCTACCCTAACACAACCCATGTGTTTACTTGTACCACAATGGCTCCCAGCAGTCTCTGAAATACCATGCATCTTGTTTTTCAGGCTTCTGCTCATTCTAATAGAAGCAGTGCAAGAATCTCTTTCACCTCTGCCAGTGGCTACTGTCAATCTATTGGCCTTTGTCTCCCCCAAGCTAGCAGTTTTCCGACCCACCTAACACTGCCTCGATAGCATCAGCAAATATTCTTGCACCCTTTCTATTTAAGTGTATCCCATCCCTGTAGAAGCAATCTCTCCTGTTAACAAGTACAGTCCTGGCTGAAAAAAATTCTACCCCTTGAGCCTTGCACAATCTGTCCAGGGCCGAATTGATCGACAAGGCTCTCATCATATACTCCCTCCTATCGTGTCTGGGCAGAATTGCAGACACTTTCAAATTCAACCCTAATTCTCGGCTTTTGTTCAACAGTGACCTGTACTTGTTAAGTAATTCTGCCGGTCTCCTACTCTTAATATTATTAGTGCCAACGTGTACAACTATATCACCTTTTGTGCCCTTAAAAGATGATATTCACTCTACAACGTCATCAACCTTTGCCCCTGGCAGACATACTCTGGTCCTGTTCCACCTATCTTTTTTACAAAGCATGTTCTCCGTTTTCCTGACAATAGAGTCACCAACAACTACTAGTTCCTTCGGGACCAGCGCATTCTGCCTTAGGGGTTGCCTCTGTGTCATGCGATGCCCAAGTGCAAGCTCTGGCGTTGATGTGGGCAGCTGAGAGCTTGATGGGCCCCTCAATTTAGTTTCTTCGAGGGCATCCACCCTGTCCTTCAAGCTCTCATATAGGCCCACAAGAACGCCGAGTTGTTGCCTGATATCGATACACACCTTGCATCGTGCACACACAAAGACATCCCCCTTGGCAGTATCATGTCCCGTACCCGATTGCTCTGCAAACATCAAGCAAACAGTGCATTTTATAAGGCTGTGAGTCAGAGGACAACTGTCCCCCTCAGTTCTGCTCTGAGCCACAGCACTTCCATTAGCTTGAGCCTTTTGCTTTGCTGCTCTGGTCTGAGTCATGATTCTATTAATTTATTAATTAATTATAATTAATTATGATATGTTATTAATTATGTTAAATATAATTAATTATATTACGTTTTTAATCTAAGTCGTTATATGTATTTATTTAAACGTACAATTTAACTGCTAACGAAGTTCAACTAACGCTATCTAGTACAGTATATAACTATCGTATCAGAAAGGCGGGAAAATTACGAACCGTAGCGGAGTTGAAACACGTGGAAACCTTTACTGATACTTTTATGGAATTACAAGGCCGAGTAAAGAATAAATACACCAAATTAATCAGAAAATCACAAAATAATGTTATACTACTAAATTTAAATCAAAAGTTTTAGAAAAACAATAATTTCAAATCGATAAATAAGAAAAATTCACTTAGCGGCTTTGAACACGACCGTCTCTAGTAGCCTCGTCAGCAGTCTTGTCAATGATATACAGGAATTTTTCTATCAGGGATAAGGAAGTGATTATCCCTTTGTATAAGGCAATGGTCAGGCCACACCTTAAGTACTGTATACAGGTCTGGAGACCTCATTTTAAGAAGGATGTAGAGTTGTTGGAATGAGTACAGAGAAAGGCAGCAAGATTAGTGAATGAAACAAAGGGTTGCTCTTACGAAGAAAGGCTTAAGTTTTGCAAATTACAGTGTCTGGAGAATAGGCACCTGCGAGGTGATCTGAATGAGGTGTATAAAGCTTTGGATGGTTTGAGCATGTTCAGTGCGGATGGGATTCTTCCTCTTGCTCAGAATAATAGCCTGAGAGGGCATAAATTCAAATTGAATAAAGATGGTTGTAGGAAAGATGTGCAGAAGTTTGACTTTAGCCAGCAGGTGGTTGATATCTCGAACAAACTTCCGTCTCTCGTTGTAGAAGTTGATAGCTTAAATAGATTCAGGCAGAACTTGACAGACATTTGGAGCGAATGGATGGGTGAAATAAGGGATTTTTTTTTTTTTTTTGGCTGATGCTATATAAGCGTGCTTTCTTGCATCATGTGCCTATGCCATTGCATTGTCTATCCTAGATATCTGCACTATTTTCTGTGTTGAGTTCTATAACCCTTTACTCTGACTGTCCAACGGTTTACAATATGCAGTCTAATTGCAGATGTTATTCTGTTAGTCGGGTTATGGAGCAAATCCTCTAAATATGATTTCAACTCTTTTATTTGCTTAATTGTATCTGCCAATTCATTTATTGCTTGAAACCTTTTTTCCTCTTCTTTCTTATTATCAGTCTGTTCATTGTTTTCTTTACCCTCTTTGTTCTCAGCTTGGTTCCTCACTTTTTTGGTCCTTTCATGCTCAAGATGCCCTGAGGACATGCATCTAAGTCTTCATCATTAGTTTAATCACCCTTTTTGGCAGTCCTTTCCCTTAAATTTCTTATTTCTAAGTCAGGTGGTCTAAATCATTATTTCCAGATTTTTTCCCTTTTATCCAGTATTTTGTCCATTTTCATTTGTTCCTTATGGGGGGGGGGATAATTTGATGTGTCTAATTCCAACGTGCAGCTATTTAAACTGAAATATCGCGATTTCCCAGTTTTGGCGGGAAAACTGCTATAAACAATAAAACTAACTCAAGTTCTGAAAATACGTTACAACTATCATTATAATCAGATTCCCCATTCAAAATATGCCTAAAGTAGCTAGTTTTACTGGTAATATACTCAAAACTCTTGTGTTCCTGAGGTGCAAGCAAGTCAATAACAGTAACAGGCCGACTGGGCTAGTTGGATGGGTAAAGTGCCTGGCTAGCAACCCAAAAGGTCGCGGGTTCGAATCCCGCCTTGGGCTTGGATCAAAGTACTGCAACAACCTTGGGAGGTGCATTATGGCCACAGAAGCTGATGCGCGAACAACTACAAAAAAAAAACAAAAAAAAACAGTAACAGTGAGATCGCTACCGCTAGCTCTGTAGCGATTGTTCTGCATGAAAATACTCTCAAAAACACAAAAATTGGTGAAAACTATATTAAGCAAAACTCTTACCTGGAATATATTGCTTACCTCCATTTGCATGTACCTTAAAATCGAAAAAATCCATGGTAAAATCTTAGTAATGATCCCAAGTCAAACAAAGTTATTCTGCAATCCTCGTCTGCCATCAATAATCAAGTGCAGCTCCATGTAGATGCGTCCATTCACGACTGCAGCGCTACACCCTCTGTAAAGACTAGTTTTTGCACCACTAAAATCAAAATTAATCAATCAGTCAACCCTCTGTAAAGGATCAGGGTGAGAACCATGAAACTTACTATACAAAATCGGAAAGGTTTTTTTTTCAGTGCCTAAGGCAGTGTTTCCCAAACTTTTTTAATCACGGAACATTTTTCATCTCACAACATATTCATGAAACACTTACGAAACACAAGTTTAGTGGGAGCCAAAGAACTGTTTGCTAATATTGTATTACATATGACTCACTGTGCATTAGTAGCATATTTATATCCAACACATGTAAAGCTGATCAGATCACCTTCAAATAACTGTCATACTTTCGTTTTGGTCGTTTAGTAGTTGGTTCCTGTTTTTTCACTTTGGATTTTTGGGAGAAAAAGACTGCGATGTTCATCCTCATTTTGAAGTGTGACAATATTGTGTTCGTTTTCATCGACCACAGTTGCACTACTAGAAGTACTTTGCTTCTTGTTTTAAAGTTCCTTTTTTCAACCACAAATCTATGGTCACATATTTTAATAATAATATTTCATAATACTAATAATTATCAAAAAAAATTATACAAGGAAGTGAGTTTAATTATGATATCGGTTTGCTTCCTCCTCTCCTTCAACCCTTGTACTCCAGGCTAAATTGCATACAAATGTCATACTAGATCGCCATATTGCTACTTTTTCGTAGGTGTCATTACCTCTACGCATATTTCTCTATGCAAAGCCTGTCAAAAGAAAGTGTACTGCGGTCTGTTTGATTATTAGTCTATGCCAGTATATTAATAACCAAAAAAAAAATTATGTTAAATATTATAATGATACAAAAGTGGTGTACACTACAAATATGCAAAATTTATTTTTTAATTATTAATTACGATTTTTCGCGGAACACTTGTTCACATCTCATGAAACACTAGTGTTCTGCGGAACACAGATTGAGAAACGCTGGCATAAGGAACCAGAGCTGTAGCAGACTGGTGCAGTGCACTGGTGGGTTAATGAAGGTTCTCCTCTAGAGTATTTTGTGCTACTGTGAGGGTGGATGGAGGTTCTCCTCTGGAGTATTTTGTGCTACTGTGAGGAACCCTTACATTGATACTATATATTTTTTGCAGCTTTACATTTTGAATATACTGTTATTTTTGTTACAGTTTTTATTGTGTGGGTAGTTATCATGCTTGCTTTTCTGAAGATAGTTTTTATTATATTATATTATTTAGCCAGATCGTCAGACACTTATGTGGAGTGCTACGTGGCCTAAGGAGGTTCGTGCACTGGCAGAGGATTTCCTTGATGACTATATACAGATAAATATTGGGGCTCTTCAGCTTTGTGCTAATCACAATATCATGCAGATAGTTGATGTGTGTCAAGAACATGAAAAAAACGAAAAGTGAGTTTATATTTTTATTTTGTAATAATTTCATCTGTAGTATTGCCAGAGATACTTCAAACCATTTTGCAGCAATAAAATATTTCAGAAATTCTGAAGCATGCTGACTTTTAATCCCATTGGAGACTGGGAGAATTTTTAAAGGCCTTGTGAAGTAGAACTGTACTTAACTGATTTCAGGCATTAGAGGGTGGCATTTCTTACATGAGTTTTATTCCAGAGTTTTAACCTACACAGCATTAAAAATGTCCCCTGCATGACACATATGCAGAGCATACACTGGCATAACTACTACAGCTTCAAATATGGTAACTTGTACCACACTTAAAAAGTGTTCTGTTAATTGCACATTAAATTATACACTGAGTTGGCTTTCCTTAAGCAACACCTACCTAATACCTTGTGGCGCCTACCTTTTGCCCATAATACAGCCCAAAGGTGTTACTAAAGTAGTAGGTATTACTGGACACACATTATCAGGTGGATGGTCATCTCTTGCTCCTTAAAAATTAATTCCTAGAGCCTACCTTAAGCCCCTTTTAAGCTTCAAAAATTTTTCTAATAAATAAGCTTCTGAAATTGCGGTATTGCTGATTTCATACTTTCTAGCTTTGCTTGCACAGTTTCTCCCTGCCACAAAGGATCTTTCATCTGTAAATATTAATGCAAAGTACCTGTTGAATTCATGTGCAACCTCAATTGGGTTATGACTTTTCCCACGCCTATTACACAAGGGTTTAATCCAATTTGTTCTTCTCTTTTTTGTATTCACTCTCTTAGTTGATGAATCCCCATAATTTGCATTTGCCAGCCCAGCCTTTTCTGTGGTACTGTTACATCAATTTGTAGCCATTATAGGCTTCATTACATATTGCTCTGGAAATTTTCCATGCTGTCTTTTCTTGCTCTTTTAAACTGGCTGGTCTTTATTCATCCATTTCAGAATCATTCTCCTTGTGATGTGTATTTTCTTAATGGTATATAACATTAAAGGCTTCCGTGACTTTTAAGGTATAACATAAAACTAACATAATTTAAATTAAGTTAAAAGTTTTTGCCATACTGGCAAAAACCCTTGCCAGTTTTGTTAATGCACCGCCATTGTTCAAATGAATTCTATCTCTACAAAATAGATTGATTCTACCCATAAATGCTATAATGCAAATAAGTAATAAAAATTTCTTCCCAAAGAGGATATAGAGTGTGAGAGCTTAACCTGATCTCCCAAAGCCTTGTGGGGTCTGGTTACACCCTCATATTTGCACAGAATTATTATTATTAGTAATAGTAGTAGTAGTAGTAGTAGCAGCAGCAGCAGCAGCAGTGTGACAGCAAATGATGCAAGAAAAGCTTATACAGCATAAGTCAAAAAAAAAGCAAAAAAAAAAAAAAAAGCCAACACCTCCCATTTCACCCGTCTATACCCTCTAACAGTTTATCTAGCTCTTTCTTCAATTTATTCAAACTGCCCACCTTTTTACATCACTAGATGAGAGATTGTTCCAACAATTAACCACCCTCTGGCTGTATGCAAATTTCCACACATCAGACATGAACCATTCTTCCTCAGTTTGAATTTATGCCCCCTCGTGAGAAAGGATTCCATCAGCATTGATCTTACTCAATCCATTCAAGGCCTTGTTTCTGGAAACTAGGCACAAATCAGATGCCTAGTTTCCAGATCCTGCAATTTGCAAAACTGAAACCTTTCTTGAGCACCAATTTGCTCCCTTCACCTATCTTTTGCTTTTCTCTGCATCTGTTCCAACAGATCTGTGTCCTTCCTTTCAGACCTGTATGCAGTATATAAGATGTGGCCTAATCATTGCCTTATACAGTGCTTAATCATTTCTTTATCCCTCCTGGCAAAATTCCTGTATATCATTGACAAAATGTTGTAGACAAATATCTGACTTTGTAGAGCGGATATCATCTTGTAAGGGCACAAAAGATGATATAGTTGTACACGTTGACACCAATGATATTAAGAGTAGGAGACTGGCAGAATTACTTAACAAGTACAGGTCAATGTTGAAAAAAAGCCATGAATTAGGGTTGAATTTGAAAGTGTCAGCAATTCTGCCTAGACACGAGACGAGGGAGTATATGATAGAGCCGTGTCGATCAATTCGGCCCTGGAAAGATTGTGCAAGGCTCAAGGGGTAGAATTTTTTTTCAGCCTGGTCTGTACTTGTTAACAGGAGAGACTGCTTCTACAGGGATGGGATACACTTTAAATAGAAAGGGTGCAAGAATATTTGCTGATGCTTGCCCATTACTTGCCCACTCTATTTCCCTCTACAGTTTCTTAATATACTCATCAGAATCATTAGGCCTATAGCAGTCTCCTACTCTCAATTTTGATCTCCCAATGCTTATGTCACACCAAACTGACTCTACACTGCACTGTCCAGCGATGTCGACTGGTGTCACTTCCTTGAATTTTATGTGTTTCTTAAATAATAGCATAACCCCTCCTCCCTTCCTATCCTGTCTATCCTTTCTGTACATATTGTACTCCCCAAATTCCAGTTCTGTATTCCTTATATCTGTGTGATACCACGTCTCTGATATCCCAACAATATCTGCCTTTGATGTTTTGAGCAATACCTCAAATTCATCAAATTTATTTACCAAACTCCTAGCATTGGTGTACACGCAAGTATACATGCACCTGTTCCTATTCTTAGCTACCCTAACATAACCCATGTGTTTGCTTGTACCGCAATGGCTCCCAGCAGTCTCTGAAATATCCTGCGTCTTGTTTTCCAGGCTGCTGCTCATTCCAATAGAAGCAGTGCAAGAATCACTTTCACCTCTGCCAGTAACTACTGTTAATCTATCAGTCCTTGTATCCCCCCAAGCTGGCAGTTTTCCAACTCACCTAACACTGCCTTGATAGCATCAGCAAATATTCTTGCACCCTCTCTATTAAAGTGTATCCCATCCCTGTAGAAGCAGTCTCTCATGTTAACAAGTATCATATTACAGAGTGTTATGTTAACATCTACGCTAGTGTTCAAAGAAAGTGTATCACAAATAGAAATATAAACATTAGCATTAGCATTAGTAGAGGCATTTGATGCAAGAAAGCAAGCTTATGCAGCATCAGCCAAAAAAAAAAAAAACCCACTTCCACTTCACCCCTCTGTTCGTTCAAAATACCTGTCCAGCTGAGCCTTAAACTTATTTAGGCTATCAACCTCCACCACAAGGGATGGAAGTCTGTTCCACCAACCAACCACCCGCTGGCTAAAGGCAAATTTCCGCAAGTCTATCCTACATCTGTCTTTCCTCAATTTGAATTTATGCCCTCTCAGGTGATTTTTCTGAGCTAGAGGAAGAATCCCATCAGCATTGAGCATGCTTAAACCATTCAAGGCTTTATACACCTCTATCAGATCACCTCGCTGGTGCCTAGTCTCCAGACACTGTAATTTGCAAAACTTAAGCCTTTCTTCGTAAGAGCACCCCTTTGTTCCATTCACTAATCTTGTTGCCCTTCTCTGTACTCGTTCCAGCAGCTCTACATCCTTCTTGAAATGAGGCCTCCAGACCTGTATACAGTACTCTAGGTGTGGCCTGACCATCGCCTTATACAATGGAATAATCACCTCCTTATCCCTGCTGGAAAAATTCCTGTATATCATTGACAATACTCCATGAGCTACTCGTGCAGCCCGTCTGCACTGCTCAGAGAACTTCATATCTGCCTGCACAACCACCCCCAAGTCCCTTTCATTCTCTACCACTGTCAGTGTAGTACCACAGAGTTGATACGTTGCTCTGGGGTTGCTGTTTCCCATGTGTAGTACTTTACATTTGTCAATGTTAAACTTCATTTGCCACCTCTCATCCCATCTGCTCAACCTTTCCAGATCCTGTTGCAGCAGCATAGTGTCAGTAGTGTCCTTGACAACCCTGCCAACCTTTGTATCGTCTGCAAACTTGGACATTAAGCCCGATATACCATCATCAATATCATTTATAAATACAGAAAACAATAATGGACCCAACACTGAGCCCTGAGGGACTCCACTAATAACATCAGTCCACGATGAGCAGTGTCCATTGATTACCACTCTCTGTCTTCTCCCCCTCAACCACCCCTTTATCCATAGGAGCAATTTGCCTCCAATGTCACACTGCTCCAATTTGTGTAGCAGTCTTCCATGTGCAACAGTATCAAAAGCCTTTCTAAGATCCAAGTATATAGTATCAAAGTTATTCCCTGCATCCAGTTCTTTTGTGACTGCATCATAGTATCCAATCAAGTTGGTCAGGCAAGACTTCCCCTTAACAAAACCATGCTGTGTCTGAGCTATAACTGAAGTCTTGTCTAAATGATCCTGCAGTGCTTCTTTAACCAGTGCCACCATTAATTTTCCTGGAACAGAAGTTAAGCTCACAGGTCTATAATTACTTGTGTCAGCCTTTGATCCTCCTTTGTGAATTGGGGTCACATTTGCACATTTCCAGTCTATGGGTACCTCCCCTGAGTCCAAGGAAGCTCTCATAATTATGGCTAAGGGTTTGCTTACTTCCTTTGCTGCCTCCTTTAATATAACTGGATAGATCCCATCCACCCCGGGTGCCTTTCTTGTGTTTATCTTGAACAGTTTCTCCTCCACTTTACTCCCAGTTATTTCAAGATTCTGTAGCTTACTGCTAGAGTTGAATACACCTCTGGCATTCCCCTCGCTGAATAACTCCTCATGTGTGAATGTCGATGCGAAATATTCATTTAGTTTGTTAGCTACCTGAGCAGGATCATCAACACTTAACCCATCAATATCAAATAGACCAATCTGATTCATCCCCTTCCTTCTAGAGTTTACATAAGTAAAGAACTCTTTGCTGTTTTTCTTTGCATCCCTTGCCAAGGATTTCTCGTAATCTGCCTTCGCCTGCCTAACCTCCTTTGTAACTTGGTTGCATATCAACTTGTATCTATCATAGGCTTCTGTGTCATGTGTTAATTTGTATGTATCCCATGCATTTTTCTTCTCTGCCATATGCCTCATTAGTTCATCTGACATCCATTTTGGCCTAAACCTTGAACAATATTTCTTAGTTGGTATGTAAAGCCTAGTAGCTTCCAAGATAAGTTCTTTGAATGCTTCCCATTTTGCATTTGCTGTTGGTAACATCATCAGTTGGTCCCACTGTATAGAATTTAAATACTGTCTCAGTATATCGTAGTCGCCTTTACGGAAGCAATAACCCTTCCCTTTACCCCTAATGGTAGTTACCTCTTTGAGTAAATCCCACTTCAGCACACTGTGATCACTGCCACCTAGTGGTTCATTTATCTGCAGATTCTTAATGCATGAAGAATCACTGCTGATAATCAAATCAAGAGTATTACTCCCTCTAGTTGCCTCCCGAACATGCTGATGTAGAAAACAATCATCCAATAAATCCACAAAAGTCCTGCTAATGTGTGAGTAACCAGCCCCCAAATTCCAGTCAATATTTGGGAAATTAAAATCTCCCATTATAAGACACTCTGATTTACTGGCCCACTCTATTTCCCTGTACAGTTCGTTATTATACTCATCAGAGTCATTAGGCCTATAGCACACTCCTACTCTCAATTTTGATCTCCCAATGTTTATGTCACACCAAACTGACTCCACACTGCACTGTCCAGCGATGTCGACTGGCTTCACTTCCTTGGTTTTTATGTGTTTCTTAACTAATAGCATAACCCCTCCTCCCTTCCTATCCTGTCTATCCTTTCTGTAGACGTTGTACTCCCCAAATTGCAGTTCTGCATCCCTTATATCTGTGTGACACCACGTCTCTGATATCCCAACAATATCTGCCTTCAATGTTTTGAGCAATACCTCAAATTCATCAAATTTATTTACCAAACTCCTAGCATTGGTGTACACGCAAGTATACATGCACCTGTTCCTATTCTTAGCTACCCTAACATAACCCATGTGTTTGCTTGTACCGCAATGGCTCCCAGCAGTCTCTGAAATATCCTGCGTCTTGTTTTCCAGGCTGCTGCTCATTCCAATAGAAGCAGTGCAAGAATCACTTTCACCTCTGCCAGTAACTACTGTTAATCTATCAGTCCTTGTATCCCCCCAAGCTGGCAGTTTTCCAACTCACCTAACACTGCCTTGATAGCATCAGCAAATATTCTTGCACCCTCTCTATTAAAGTGTATCCCATCCCTGTAGAAGCAGTCTCTCATGTTAACAAGTATCATATTACAGAGTGTTATGTTAACATCTACGCTAGTGTTCAAAGAAAGTGTATCACAAATAGAAATATAAACATTAGCATTAGCATTAGTAGAGGCATTTGATGCAAGAAAGCAAGCTTATGCAGCATCAGCCAAAAAAAAAAAAAACCCACTTCCACTTCACCCCTCTGTTCGTTCAAAATACCTGTCCAGCTGAGCCTTAAACTTATTTAGGCTATCAACCTCCACCACAAGGGATGGAAGTCTGTTCCACCAACCAACCACCCGCTGGCTAAAGGCAAATTTCCGCAAGTCTATCCTACATCTGTCTTTCCTCAATTTGAATTTATGCCCTCTCAGGTGATTTTTCTGAGCTAGAGGAAGAATCCCATCAGCATTGAGCATGCTTAAACCATTCAAGGCTTTATACACCTCTATCAGATCACCTCGCTGGTGCCTAGTCTCCAGACACTGTAATTTGCAAAACTTAAGCCTTTCTTCGTAAGAGCACCCCTTTGTTCCATTCACTAATCTTGTTGCCCTTCTCTGTACTCGTTCCAGCAGCTCTACATCCTTCTTGAAATGAGGCCTCCAGACCTGTATACAGTACTCTAGGTGTGGCCTGACCATCGCCTTATACAATGGAATAATCACCTCCTTATCCCTGCTGGAAAAATTCCTGTATATCATTGACAATACTCCATGAGCTACTCGTGCAGCCCGTCTGCACTGCTCAGAGAACTTCATATCTGCCTGCACAACCACCCCCAAGTCCCTTTCATTCTCTACCACTGTCAGTGTAGTACCACAGAGTTGATACGTTGCTCTGGGGTTGCTGTTTCCCATGTGTAGTACTTTACATTTGTCAATGTTAAACTTCATTTGCCACCTCTCATCCCATCTGCTCAACCTTTCCAGATCCTGTTGCAGCAGCATAGTGTCAGTAGTGTCCTTGACAACCCTGCCAACCTTTGTATCGTCTGCAAACTTGGACATTAAGCCCGATATACCATCATCAATATCATTTATAAATACAGAAAACAATAATGGACCCAACACTGAGCCCTGAGGGACTCCACTAATAACATCAGTCCACGATGAGCAGTGTCCATTGATTACCACTCTCTGTCTTCTCCCCCTCAACCACCCCTTTATCCATAGGAGCAATTTGCCTCCAATGTCACACTGCTCCAATTTGTGTAGCAGTCTTCCATGTGCAACAGTATCAAAAGCCTTTCTAAGATCCAAGTATATAGTATCAAAGTTATTCCCTGCATCCAGTTCTTTTGTGACTGCATCATAGTATCCAATCAAGTTGGTCAGGCAAGACTTCCCCTTAACAAAACCATGCTGTGTCTGAGCTATAACTGAAGTCTTGTCTAAATGATCCTGCAGTGCTTCTTTAACCAGTGCCACCATTAATTTTCCTGGAACAGAAGTTAAGCTCACAGGTCTATAATTACTTGTGTCAGCCTTTGATCCTCCTTTGTGAATTGGGGTCACATTTGCACATTTCCAGTCTATGGGTACCTCCCCTGAGTCCAAGGAAGCTCTCATAATTATGGCTAAGGGTTTGCTTACTTCCTTTGCTGCCTCCTTTAATATAACTGGATAGATCCCATCCACCCCGGGTGCCTTTCTTGTGTTTATCTTGAACAGTTTCTCCTCCACTTTACTCCCAGTTATTTCAAGATTCTGTAGCTTACTGCTAGAGTTGAATACACCTCAGGCATTCCCCTCGCTGAATAACTCCTCATGTGTGAATGTCGATGCGAAATATTCATTTAGTTTGTTAGCTACCTGAGCAGGATCATCAACACTTAACCCATCAATATCAAATAGACCAATCTGATTCATCCCCTTCCTTCTAGAGTTTACATAAGTAAAGAACTCTTTGCTGTTTTTCTTTGCATCCCTTGCCAAGGATTTCTCGTAATCTGCCTTCGCCTGCCTAACCTCCTTTGTAACTTGGTTGCATATCAACTTGTATCTATCATAGGCTTCTGTGTCATGTGTTAATTTGTATGTATCCCATGCATTTTTCTTCTCAGCCATATGCCTCATTAGTTCATCTGACATCCATTTTGGCCTAAACCTTGAACAATATTTCTTAGTTGGTATGTAAAGCCTAGTAGCTTCCAAGATAAGTTCTTTGAATGCTTCCCATTTTGCATTTGCTGTTGGTAACATCATCAGTTGGTCCCACTGTATAGAATTTAAATACTGTCTCAGTCCATCGTAGTCGCCTTTACGGAAGCAATAACCCTTCCCTTTACCCCTAATGGTAGTTACCTCTTTGAGTAAATCCCACTTCAGCACACTGTGATCACTGCCACCTAGTGGTTCATTTATCTGCAGATTCTTAATGCATGAAGAATCACTGCTGATAATCAAATCAAGAGTATTACTCCCTCTAGTTGCCTCCCGAACATGCTGATGTAGAAAACAATCATCCAATAAATCCACAAAAGTCCTGCTAATGTGTGAGTAACCAGCCCCCAAATTCCAGTCAATATTTGGGAAATTAAAATCTCCCATTATAAGACACTCTGATTTACTGGCCCACTCTATTTCCCTGTACAGTTCGTTATTATACTCATCAGAGTCATTAGGCCTATAGCACACTCCTACTCTCAATTTTGATCTCCCAATGTTTATGTCACACCAAACTGACTCCACACTGCACTGTCCAGCGATGTCGACTGGCTTCACTTCCTTGGTTTTTATGTGTTTCTTAACTAATAGCATAACCCCTCCTCCCTTCCTATCCTGTCTATCCTTTCTGTAGACGTTGTACTCCCCAAATTGCAGTTCTGCATCCCTTATATCTGTGTGACACCACGTCTCTGATATCCCAACAATATCTGCCTTCAATGTTTTGAGCAATACCTCAAATTCATCAAATTTATTTACTAAACTCCTAGCATTGGTGTACAAGCAAGTATACCTGCACCTGTTTCTATTCTTAGCTACCCTAACACAACCCATGTGTTTACTTGTACCGCAATGGCTCCCAGCAGTCTCTGAAATACCATGCATCTTGTTTTTCAGGCTTCTGCTCATTCTAATAGAAGCAGTGCAAGAATCTCTTTCACCTCTGCCAGTGGCTACTGTCAATCTATTGGTCTTTGTCTCCCCCCAAGCTAGCAGTTTTCCGACCCACCTAACACTGCCTCGATAGCATCAGCAAATATTCTTTCACCCTTTCTATTTAAGTGTATCCCATCCCTGTAGAAGCAATCTCTCCTGTTAACAAGTACAGTCCAGGCTGAAAAAAATTCTACCCCTTGAGCCTTGCACAATCTTTCCAGGGCCGAATTGATCAACAAGGCTCTCATCATATACTCCCTCCTATCGTGTCTGGGCAGAATTGCAGACACTTTCAAATTCAACCCTAATTCTCGGCTTTTGTTCAACAGTGACCTGTACTTGTTAAGTAATTCTGCCGGTCTCCTACTCTTAATATTATTAGTGCCAACGTGTACAACTATATCACCTTTTGTGCCCTTAAAAGATGATATTCGCTCTACAACGTCATCAACCTTTGCCCCTGGCAGACATACCCTGGTCCTGTTCCACCTATCTTTTTTACAAAGCATGTTCCCCGTTTCCCTGACAATAGAGTCACCAACAACTACTAGTTCCTTCGGGACCAGCGCATTCTGCCTTAGGGGTTGCCTCTGTGTCACGCGATGCCCAAGTGCAAGCTCTGGCGTTGATGTGGGCAGCTGAGAGCTTGATGGGCCCCTCAATTTAGTTTCTTCGAGGGCATCCATCCTGTCCTTCAAGCTCTCATATAGGCCCACAAGAACGCCGAGTTGTTGCCTGATATCGATACACTCCTTGCATCGCGCACACACAAAGACATCCCCCTTGGCAGTATCATGTCCCGTACCCGATTGCTCTGCAAACATCAAGCAAACAGTGCATTTTATAAGGCTGTGAGTCAGAGGACAACTGCCCCCCTCAGTTCTGCTCTGAGCCACAGCACTTCCATTAGCTTGAGCCTTTTGCTTTGCTTCTCTGGTCTGAGTCATGATTCTATTAATTTATTAATTAATTATGTTATGTTATTAATTATATTACGTTTGTAATCTAAGTCGTTATATGTATTTATTTAAACGTACAATTTAACTGCTAATGAAGTTCAACTAACGCTATCTAGTACGGTATATCTAGTACCGTATCACAATGGCGGGAAAGTTACTAACGGTAACGGTAGTTACGAACACGTGGAAACCCTTACCGATACTTTTACAAGGCCGAGTAAAGAATAAATACACCAAATTAATCAAAAAATCACAAAATAATGTTATACTACTAAATTTAAATCAAAAGTTTTAGAAAAACAATAATTTCAAATCAATAAATAAGAAAAATCCACTTAGCGGCTTTGAACACGACCATCACTAGTAGCCTCGTCAGCAAACAAAAGATATTTATTAATAGTTAAGGCAAAGCTAAGTAATATTTGACAGGTGCTCTCAAAATATTCCAAAATGAGCATTTGCAACCTTTATGCAACAGTTTTGGTAAACATGACAATTATGACTGAAATGTTATCAGAAGCCTTCAGTTTGCTTCAGTTTATCATTTTAATGAAAACAAAATGAAAAGTTCACCAGGTGCAAACTAATATTTAGTTGAATCACCTCTGGCTCTGATGATAGCAGCCACCATCGAGGCATTGACAAGATCAATTTCTGAAGATAATCAACTGATAGTCTGTGGTTACAAACACGAATTATGGCCTCCTGAAGTTCATGAAGGGTCTTTTGTTTCTTTTGGCAGCTGCAGATTCCACATGATGCCAACAGTTCTCTATAGAATTGAGGTCTAGGTTTTTTCCTGACCAGCTAAGAGTTGTAATGGAACATTCTTCCAACCATTTTTTCATGTGTTGGTGTACACGCACCAACACATGAAACACGCATGTGTAACAAATGTAAACACATTTCTGTCGAACCTCTAATGCAGAAATGAAGCTGAAGTAACTACAGAAGTGCCTACTTACACTTTTCGCCCAATGATAAGGAGCAGAGTCGTCCTGAACGATGCAGTTACTTGGCAGGTTGAAATGGTCTCTAATAGTTGGCAGCAATTTGCCTTCCAATATAGCCAGGTATCCATTGGCATTTATGGTACCTTTTATAAACTGCAGGTGATACGAAATGTACCCTCATATCATTTGGCTGGTAGGGAATTTCACTGTAGACACCATACAGTCTGGATGGTATTCTTCACCACGTCTACGGCAAAACACTTGTCTCCCATCAGAGCCATGCAGGTTGAATTTCTTCTCATCTGAGAAAATAACTGACTTCCACTGCTCGGGAAGGTCTATTTGACATGCTCCTTACACCAAATTCTTTTTCATTTTTTGTGTGAGGAGGGTCTTCTTCTTAGGATGACGGGCTACAAGTCCATTTTTGAAGAGGCGTCTTCTGACTGTTACTGCACTTGCTACCACTCCTGTATGTTCTTCCCATTCTCTTTTCAGCTCAGACGAAGAAGCTGTACGGTTTTTAAGGCATAAGTGTTTGAACGCGGTCCTGTTTTGTCATAGAGACTCGTTTGCATCCAGTTCCTTTTTTTACTATTTGAGTTTGGAAAGAAATCTACTCACTGTCGACTGATTACAAGACTCTATAAGCAATATGACGGGAAGAACGTCCTACCTCACTTAAAGCAACAAAACACTCTTTGTGGCGTCAACTGCACATAACTTGCCATCCTGACACAAGCAAGGAATGACTGCATCTCTTGCAGAGCATGCTTACATAGCTGAAAGTAACAGCTGATGCAATATTACGTCATCACCTATGTGTAACTCTGCCGAGAACCCCATTACGTCATCACCTATGTGTGGGGTTCTCGGCAGAGTTACGTCGTCGGACGGTCACGTTATTTTTAGCTCCTGTATTATCATGTTAGAACTATGGATTTATTTCATGTTAAAAGTGCAGTTTTTTACCAAATAGATAATTACAACTTGAGGATTCTGTTGGTAAGCATAGTTTTGTGTTATTAGAGCTCGCTTTCGAGTTTCTTCCATTTTCTTCTCGCTGCTATTGTTCTTTGGTCACTCAGCTTAGGCGCCATAGCCGAAGCTTTTGGGAGGTGGCCACTCCTTTGCCCGACCACCACAGCTCTATCTTGCTAATTTGACTGGGGCTGTTTACCCCCTTCCGTGACCTTGGACGGGCGTCGCATTGAAGCTACCAGTTACACCGTTTTGTGCCTCCGGTGTTTACTTCCTTCTTACACTTACCCACTGCCAGCAGTGCTTGTCTCAATAGCACGCATGCGTCGCAAATTTTCACCATCTGCATAAAGATCTGTACAGCACACCCATTTTATGCCAAGATCAGCTACCAGACTGCAAAAATTTGACCTGAAGAGTCTGTTCTCCTGGACCCCGCGAAGACTGAAGAGGTTTCAAGTTAAACTCTTCTTTTGTCTCAGTGTCATCACTTTTAGGTATTAAATTTGCTCTTCGCATATATTTCTGATTTCAATTAACATGGATGATAAACAACCTACTGCAGCTGATATCTTTTCTCCGTTGCCATCTCTTGGTGAGATCTCAACACCTCTGACCCCTCAAGTGCCATTGACTCAATCACTGGAACCGACTATTGCCTCTCAGGAAAGCTCATCTTCAAAAGTTGCTACTGATTCTCTTTCACAATCAACTATTGACAAAGAACGTCAGACGGAGCTCCCTTCGAGTAATAAACTTGGAACTGCAGGTGCAGAGGAGAAAAATAATTTAACAAATGCTCAGGCAAGCGACCCGGGACAGAATGTTCTTATTTTATGCCACAGAATTGCAAAAACGAGATGGGATCTCTCCAGCTTCCTTTCTTATGAAGGCAACAAGATTACCAAGCAATCAGGTAACACTATAATGGATAAATGGCTCAATTTGGAGACTGTTGCGACTTATCTCCTTGTAGAGAACGAAAAGCTAAAGGCCCTAAACATAGAAATAAATACACGTACCAATCTTTTGGAAAGAGTTATAAATACATTTTCCGGTATAACAACAACAAATAAGGCTTGTTTGGCCAAACAATCTGTTAGTGACAATTCCTCTACAGACAAACCTACATTAAGACATGATGCGTCCCCTTCCCCGATTGTCACGGATGATTCAACTTTGCAGGAAGACACTGCTACTGACACTTCTATTGTCAGGACCTTTGCTGATGCTGTCAGTTCTGCTGCAAATGTTCCTAAAGTGAAACCTGACAATGTCTTAATTCTTAGAGCTTCTGAAAACAGTGATTGTAAGTCAAGTGCTGACGTTAAGACATTGGTGGCTAAAACTCTTAAATCAGATTTAAAAAATGTTAAGATCAAGTCTCTTAGGCTAGTGAGGAACAAAGGAGTCTTGCTGGAAACGGCCTCTAAAGCAGATCTGGAGTGTTTGTCCTCCTCGGAGTCTTTTACATCTGCAGGTATCAGCTCAGGTGTTCCTCGAAAGGGAAACCCCACTGTACTGATTTATGATGTCCCAAAGGAATTGACACGTGACGAGATACTTGAAAATTTATATAACAAAAATCTTGGCGATTCGGATTTTACATTTGAGGAGGTTAAGAACGGAACTTTCTTTCGTTTCTCAACTAAAGAAAGGTCAAATTTATCTGTAAACTGGGCTGTTAGTTTTTCTCCCAAGATTTACAAACATATAATTACTCTGGAGCGCATATTTCTTGCCTGGAGTTCCCATAGACACAGACCTTATACTGTTGTGACGAAATGCTTTCACTGCTTGGGATGCGGTCACACCGCTCAGTACTGCACGTGCGAGTCCCCGTCTTGCAGTCACTGTGCGCAGGGTGGTCATGTGTTTAACGAGTGTCCTAATAAAAACGAAGAGCCATCGTGTATCAATTGTAAGAGAGGAAAGCGTGACTTTCACTATTCGGTGAGAGATAGCAACTGTCCTGTCTACAAAAAGGCCTTGGAAACAGCACGACTGAGGATTGCCGATGAGTAACACACCCAATTCCAGTGTATATAGTGTAAATAATTCCCCTGCTGGTGATGTTAATAGTACGAACTTGCCTAGTGTTCAGTCTATTAATCTGAAATTTATGCAGATCAACGGGCATCATTCTAGAGTTGTTTCGGACGAGATTAGATTAACAGCAGAACAAAACTCAATCGACATCATCACTATTCAAGAGCCATATTTTGCTAAAGGGCGAATGGGAGATTGTTCAAAGATCACAGGTTATTCTCTTTCCACCCGAGTAATCCAACCTGCTCACCAGCAACCGAAGACTTGTATTGTTGTATTAAACGACAAAATTGATGTAACTGTCATTAACGGTCTCTGTCACCAAACTGCAACTTGTATCCTTGTCACATATTCTACCATGACCTTTTATATCATCTCAATATACTGCCCTCCATCTGAAGACTTAAATAACTCATTAAATTATTTAGAATCCACATTGAATTTTCTGGGTCCTCATAATGTCCTTATTTCAGCGGATGTAAACGCCAAGTCTAAGTTTTGGTTTAGTGCAAGCTGTGATGCTCGAGGGCAATTACTGGAAGAATTTATTATTAATAATAATATGAAGATTTTTAACAGACCTCAACAGTTCACTACGTTCTCCAGCTTCTCCGGAGAATCAAATATTGATATCACCTTCTCAAATTCCTTCTGTAATCTAGCTATCAACGATTGGACTGTACAACCTAACTGGACAACAAGTGACCATCGAGCAATTTCTTTCTCAGTCTCCATACCTTCTCCTCCCTCAGATTCGAGTATCTGTGTGCCTGAGTACGTTCGCTTCTCAATTAATAACATTAATTGGGACACATTTGAACATTCTGTAAATGCTGATTTCTCCAAACTGACTGACTCTCATTTTGACGCCATGTCTGTGTCTGAAGCTGCGACACAGATTCAAAAAATTTTGATTAATGCATCATATAAATCATCAAGGAAAAAACGTGTCAATTCCAGAACTTGTTCCTGGTGGTCGTCAGAATTATCTTTGCTTCGGAAACAGGTCCACCACGCTCGACGCACTTATCAGCGCAATCGTCATTTATCTCAGGCTGATGTTCGCATCTTTTATAATAATTACGTTGATCTCAAGAAACGTTATGTGAAGGCAATTGCTACCAGGAAGAAGCAAACTTGGACAGAATTTGTGCACAACTCTGGTAATGCGGACCCGTGGGGGCTACTTTATAAAATTGTAAGAAATAAATTATTTACACAAGAAGTGTATGGATCGATCATATACAATGGTCTGGAGACCACTAACTGGACGGATTCTGTAAATATTATTCTAGATAATCTTTTTCTTCAGGACAATGTGAGCTCCGACTCTGATTTTCACACTAATATTCGTTCTGCCAACTCTCTGTACGTTTCTTCAATTAAGACTGAGGCATCGAGTTGGACACAGCTGTCAAACAAGTGAAAGTTAAGAAATGCCCAGGGATGAACATGCTGGAGAGTACCTTTATAGTACGGCTCGCCAAGATTAAGCCCAGTATACTTCTACAACTTTTCAACAAATGTTTAGATGCTGGGACTTTCCCAGATCTGTGGAAGACAGCCCTTATCAAGCTGATTAGGAAACCTGACAAGCCCCCCCAGGAACCGAGGTCTTATCAGCCTATAGCTTTATTGGCCAACCTTGGTAAGCTATTAGAACGTTTAATTGCCCTGCGATTAAACAACTTGTTATTGGAACGGGGATTAATTGCGCCTAATCAATACGGATTCACTCCTGGAAGGTCCTGCGAGGACGCCCTTGTAGACTTCATTTCTTCTGTTGAACACTCCAGTTTCAAGTATACTCTTGCTATCTTTATTGACTTCGAGGGTGCTTTTGATTCCCTTTGGTGGGAAAGTGCCCTCGAACGTTTACGTCATGCCGAATGTTCCCAGCAACTTTATCTTCTAATTAAGAGCTATTTCTCTAACAGATTTATCACCGCCAGATCTAAGTACAGACAAATTTTGCGTCAGGTCTATCGAGGGTGTCCTCAAGGCTCCATTTTGGGACCACTTTTCTGGAACTTTGTCCTGCAAGGTTGGATTACCCGAACTTTTGACAACGTGAAGATCATGGCATATGCGGATGATTTGACAGTCCTTGTTGGTGGAAATTCAAGGTCTTCTATTGAAAGATCCGCTGAGAAAGTTCTATCTGATCTTCAACAATGGACAGTTGAAAATAAGTTAAAAATTAGTTCTACCAAGACAAAAATTATGATCCTTGGCTCTAAACTGGATGTTCGTCGACCACCAAGAGTTAAAATAAACGATAGACAAATACCTCTAATAATGGAAATTAAACTTTTGGGAATAACTATTGACAGCAAGTTAAACTTTCTCCCTCATTTATCCAATCTGCGAATTAAGATCAGAAATTTCACCGGCGCTCTTGTCAGAGTTTCTAGAACTGAGTGGGGTCTTTCTAGAAGATGTTTAAGAATCTACTATAACTCTGTGTTTCTCCCTATGGTTACCTATGCTGCTGGCGCTTGGTTCCATAGGGTGCGGACTGTACAATTTCAATCAAAATTGATGACAATCCAGCGTACAATGTTACTTTGTATTTTGAAGATTTGTCGAACAGTTTCAACACCTGCTTTACAGGTTTTAGCCGGGACGTTACGACTCGATCTCTACGTAATTTTCAGAGGCTTATGTTATCGCCTGAAACGTCAGATTCCCACTGAGATCCTTGGTATTTCTATTAACACTCAAGTCGATGTTAAAGCCGAACGACAAAGAATTTGGCAAGAGTTGATCAACTTGTGGCAGGGTAGGCGGGATGACACAACACTGGGCAGTGTAACGCATAAGTTTTTTCCTGAAGTTGACTCTCTTACGGATAAAAAATCTACAGTCTGGTTTCTCCTATTTGATATCAGGCCACGGATCATTAAATAAGAAATTGTTTAAATTTCGCTTGTCTCCTACGGAACTCTGCCATTGTGGCGGTGTGGAAGATTGGCAGCATGTGTTGTACACTTTTCCCTCATACAATGAATTTCGAGTAATTCTGCAGAATCCCAACTTTTCATCAGGATTGGAACCTAATTTTGTATCAAATGCCACGAGTTACCGCGCTCTTCAGGATTTTGCTAAGGCAACCTTCAATAAAAGGCTCGCAATTCTATCTGCAATGACTACACATGCGAATGTTTCAAATTCAGCTCAAGACTCTTCACCTTCACTGCAATGACGTCCATTTTCTCAACAAGATCTACCGCTCTGGACTTGTGCTCTGTGTGTGTGTTGTGTTTTTTTTTTTTTTTTTTTGAACTCTATAAGTGTCCTACAACTGAAACTCAATTTGATTCCTGTGAAAATTCCTGTGCTCCTTTGTTCGGATGGCTGTTAACTGACTGTGACTTTGTTATTGGTGATTAACTGTGACTTTGCTACTAATGACTGCAGGACTTACTGGATTTAACCTCAACTGTTTTTAAGGTTTGTTTAAGACTTCTGGGCTTGTGCAAAGTTTTGTCGGTTGAATGGGTACTGTTATCCTTAATTATTTTCTTTGAACTTTTTTTTTTTTTTTATGTTAATATGCATAAGATTACTTTCATTGTTTACTTTGAAATTATCTGTGTTTACCTCAATCTGTTGAGGTTTTCTTTTGTACAGTATTTAATCTTTGTATATTTGTATAAGTTAACGAGGCGGAGATGAACTAACGTTCCAGGTGCCGCCCAAGACAAATAAATAAATACATACATACAATCACCTATGTGTGTCAATCTTATCTGATGTAATCTGTAGGAAATATTGCCATATCCTTACATTATTTGGACGACAATTACAATTTTAAGGGGTGATGCACTTTCTTTGAATTGGTTTGGTTTGTTTTTGTTGGCGCATTAGCAACTAAGGCTATAATGCCCCTTTCTTTGAATACCAGTGTATATTAAACATAACACTTTGCTATATATACGTAAGTATAATTTTAATTTTATTTTGCTAACCTGTGGATAATTCTTCCGATTTTCACGTATCATTTAATTGGTAATAAAGTGTAAATTTGTGCTTTATATCTTTATTTTTATGGCCTCTGGATAATATTTGTCAATTTTTGCTTATTAGAATCAAAATTCAAGTTGCAGATGTGATCACTATAACTGGTGCTTACTGTATATAAATTTTTACTTTTTTTTTCATATTTGTAAAATAATAAGAGAAGTTTACCTCAATATAGTATGTAGAACACTTCCGTATGATGCTTAGTGTCCAACGTAATTATGTGTGACTATTAATTGCAGAAACCGTAGAAATTACATGAGAATTCTGTTAATGTTTGCGGCCATTTCTGATCTCCGATTCGTGGGCTCTTAAGGGCATGTGCGAAGACAAATAATCCCTATTTAAGTTTCATGCTCACCCCTATTCGGTAAATTTCATTCCTGTGATCACGACATATGGTCGAAAAGCTTTGTCAGCTTCAGGAAGGAAAATCTGTAAAATCCAAACATCACACTCTTCAACTGCAAAAAACCACATAAAATGGAAATTTTCCAAGGCAGATTGGGCCAAATATACCTCTCATGTTTCATTTGATAAACAGATCATCGAATCTTTCCCAATTGACACAGCCACTGATCATATCACCAAACAAATTCTAGCAGCTGCATCTATTGCCATCCCACAGTCACAATCAGACACCTATAGACCCATAAACTATTGGTGGAATGAAGAATGTAAGAATGCCAAAAAAGAAAAAAACCGAGTGCGGAATATATTTCGCAAATACCCTGCTACCAATAGTCTTATAAATTATAAGAAACTCAGAGCCAAAGCCTGACACATCAGAAAGAAAGCTAAAAAAAACTCTTGGATCCGATTTGCAACTTCAATAAATAAAAATACTGATGTAAGAATAATATGGAAAAAAATAAGACAGCTAAATGGCAAATTTCCTCCATTATCCTCGCCATTATTCAACTGGAATAGACAGGAGCTCTTTACTCCTGTAGAGATTGCGAATACTCTAGGGACAGTATTCTCCCAGTTGTCTGCCTCGACCTCATATGATCCATCATTTCAGAAGATCAAAGCTTCAGCCAAAAAATCAAAATTTAACTTCAAAATTGCTGCTTCTCTACCATACAATCAGATGCTTACTATGATCGAACTTCAAGAAGCTATATATTCCTCAAAGAACAGTGCTGCTGGTCCTGATGGAGTGTATTACATAATGCTTCAATACTTAGGCAATAAATCATTATCCTTGCTGCTGACCTTTTACAACCGTATATTTATTGAACATTCATACCCCACTCACTGGCATCACTCGTATGTACTGGCAATTCCCAAACCAGGGAAAGATCATTCTATCCCTCACAATTATAGACCCATTTCTCTTACCAGTTGCTTGAGTAAAACTTTAGAAAAAATTATACCCTGCTGATTAACATGGTATCTGGATTCAAAACATCTAATCTCTGATAACCAGTTTGGTTTCAGAAAAAATCGCTCATCCCTAGATCTTATGGTCAAGGCTGAAACAAATATCAGGAATGCATTTATTCGAAATGAACATCGTCAATGGTCTGCCTTGACATAGAGAAGGCCTTTGACACCACCTGGCATTTTGGTATCTTGAAAGATCTTCATTCCCTTGACCTGAGAGGCCACTCACCATGCTACATACAAAACTTCCTTCGGTATAGATCTTTTCAAGTTCGCTATAGACAAGTCTTCTCGCAAATCTATATACAAGAGGAAGGAGTCCCACCAGGCTCAGTTCTCAGTGCTACTTTATTTGCATTGAGAATAAATCATATTACCAAATGTATTCCCAACGTGTGAACTCATATCTCTATGCCGATGATCTGACTGTTTCCTGCAGTTCGCTGAATATGAACTTCATTGAAAGGCAACTACAAATCTCACTAAACAATATTGAACTATGGATGACACAGAATGGTTACAGACTATCTCATCAAAAATCAAGTGCCATTCACTTTTGTAACAAACGAGGGATGCATCCTGACCCAGAGCTACACTTGACAAATCATCCTATCTCAGTTATGAGTAGCATTCGCCTCCTCAGTCTAATTTTTTATAGGAAACTTAATTTTTTAGAACATATCAAATATCTCCGGACAACCTGCCAAAAAAAATGAACATTCTCAGAATTCTTTCTTCTGCAACATGGGGTGCAGACTGTTACACCTTACTTCACCTGTATAGAACTCTAATTAGATCTCGTCTTGATTATGGGCCCCTGGTGTATGACTCTGCTTGGGAGAGTGTGCTAGTACAGCTTGCTCCTGTTCAACGTTCTGCCCTCAGGATTGCTACAGGTGCTTATAGAACATCGCCAGTACAAAGTCTCTACGCTGAAGCCCATGAAGTTCCACTCTGCCTCAGAACAAAGGTATTACTTCTGAATTATGCTGCTAAAATTCAAAGCATGCCTACCCATCCCATTTGGCCTATACTTAGTGATCCACAGTTTAAAATGTTCTACAGAAATAAACCCAGAGCAGTTTAACCTACTGGAATTAGATTGCAGGTTCTATCAGAAAGCTGGAATGTACACTTTGAAAAAGTCCTCCAAGATCCAAACACTTCAGTTCCCCCATGGTCCTGTATTAATCCATCCTGTGACAATTACTTCCTAAACTGGGGAAAAGATTCCCTTGCAAATATTAACGTGTGACAACTTCATACTGCTCACACACAAAATTATCCGCATTTCACAAAAATATACATAGATGGATCAAAGTCTGATAGTGGAGTTGGTGCTGCAGCAGTTATACAGCTGAGTTATTCGCCACCAAGCTTGCCCTAGAAAATATTGTCCATCGCTCCATTAAAAAAAGTATAATATATACGGACTCGCCGAGTTCACTAGTAGCCCTACAAAACACCTCCTCACCAACCAATCCTTTAATAAAATCCATAAGAAGTAAGATGATTCTTATTCAGGAATGCCAGCAAGCAGTCATCTTCTCCTGAATCCCAGGAAATGAATGCGCAGACTATGCCGCAAAACATCCAACCCATCATCTTCAGGCTTTTGCATTCCATATGTTGATTACAGACCTATGGTACAAAGGATATGTAAGGAACAATGGACACTTCTATGGCAAGCTCAAACGGATAATAAGTTATTGCAAATAAAACCAGAACCACAGTTATGGACCTCTAGTTTTCGTACTAACAGAAAGGAAGAAGTAATCTTAACCAGAGCACGAATTGGCCACAGCCAGTTTACTCACCTATTTCTCCTCACAGAAAATGATCCTCCACAGTGTTTTTAATGCAGCTGTCAGCTCACAATGAAGCACATTCTTGTTGAATGCACTCTGTACAAACATGCTCGGCAATACTCATTCAGCTTCCTTCCAAATCTAAAAGAACCTCTAAAACTCTCTCATATCATAGGCAATGATGCTAATCCCTTGGAGTTATTCTGTTTTCTTAAACAAATAAAATTATATGATCATCTCTGACTGTTTCCATAACAGTCACCATTGATAACTTTCATATCACTGATAGCTGCAATATGGTTTAAGCAGCCCTTGGGCCAAAAATAACAACAACAACAGCAGCAGTGGTTTTCAACTGTGGTGCCACAACAACATTCTTGGGGTGCCATGTAATTTGGGTTTAAGTTACTTAAAGTTATTATTTTTAATTTATATATTTATTTCATTATAAAAAGGTGTATGATATCCATTGTACCGTATCTTTTTAATTTTGTGGTGATTTATAATTGATCTAGTATTTCTATATAAAGAATAAAATTATTATATAGGTATATATTAAAAGATCGAAAACTACTATGTTAAGGGCGCTGTGAACTGAGAAAGTTTGGGAACCTCTGGTTTATAGTTTTATGATTTCTATATAAAAATTTTGCCTGTGTGACAGCTTTCCCCCATTGGGAAAATTCCCTCTTTGGTTTAGTCTAAAAACATCATCACTATCTGTATTTTTGAAAAGACAAGGCTAGTGGAAGCCAGACGTGTTCAGAGTCACTAAGTTGACCTTTTGTATTTATTGAGTTGAAATTATTGTTTTTGTATAACTTTTGGTTTAAATTTAGTAGTATAGTATTTTTTTGTGATTTTCTGATTAATTTAGTGCATTTATTCTTTATTCGGCCTTGTAATTTCACAGAAAACCACAGTCAATTTTTGCTAACGTTGAATCAATATGGCAGATACTGGAAGTTTCTACGCAACTTTTAGCAGTGTAATCAGTATCAGCAGAGGATTATAACTATAAGTTATAGCACTAATTATGTGTTTTAATAATTTAGCTTGTCACGTAGAGCTTTTAGAATCAGTGATTTGGCATAGATAGCTAGCATAAGAGTTTGAACCACTTGTGTGGCAATAGACAATATCTATTATAATTACAAAGATAGTACATATAACTTAAACTTGATAGGAGACATGAAATTCATATAACGTAACTCAGTAGGAGATAAAACTCAATACTACACACACAGGGTGTCCAAAAAAAAATTTTTTTTTTATCCTCAGCGAGAACTGCCTGTATACGTTTTTTTGGACACCCTGTATATATATATAGTGTTAATACTGCATTGGGATATAAGTGTAGTGTTATATTTTAAATGTATTGAAATTGAATCAGAATCATTCCTCAGACCACAGCAGCAAGGCAAAAGGCTCAGGGTAGTAGGAATGCTGTGGCTCAGGAGAGAACTGAGGGGATGGTTGTCCTCTGAATCACAGCCTTTTGAAATATACTGCTTGTTTGATGTTTGTGGGGCTATCAGGAATGGGACATGATATTTCCAAGGGCAATGACTTTGTGAGTGTGCTCGATGTAAGGAGTGTAAGGAGATCAGGTGCCAATTTAGCATTGTTATGGGCCTTTATGAGAGCTTGAAGAACAGTAGATGCCCTTGAAGGGTTTAAATCTAGTGGTCAATCAAGCTCTCAGCTGCCCACATCAATGCCAGAGATTGCACATGAAAATTGGGTAACACAGTGGCAATCCCCAATGCAGAATATGTTGGTCCCATAGGAACTAGTTGTTATTGGTGACTCTATTATCAGGGAAACGGAGACTATATTGTGCAAAAAGGATAGGTGGAACAGGACAAGGGTATGTCTGCCCAGGCCGAAAGTTGATGATGTTGTTGAGTAGATATCACCTTTTAAGGGCACAAAAGGTGATATTATTGTACACATTGGCACCAATGATATTAAGAGTAGGAAAACGGTGGAATTACTTAACAAGTACAGGTCAATGTTGAAAAAATGCCGTGAGTTAGGGTTGAATTTGAAAAGTGTCTGCAATTCTGCCCAGACATGATAGAAGGGAGTATATGATGAGAGCCTTCTCAATCAATTCGGCTCTGGAGAGATTGTGCAAGGCTCCTGGGGTAGAATTTTTCTCAGTCTGGTCTGTGCTTGTTAACAGGAGAAACTGCTTCTACAGGGCTGGGATATACTTAAATAGAAAGGGTGCAAGAATATTTGCTGATGCTATCGAGGCAATGTTAGGTAGGTCAGAAAACTGCTAGCTTGGGGGGGGGGGGGCGGATACACGGACTAATAGATTAACAGTAGCTGCTGACAGAGGAGAAAGTGATTCTTTCACTGCTTCTATTCGAATGAGCAGCAGCCTGGAAAACAAGGTGCGAGGTATTTCAGAGACTGCTGGGAGTCATTTCAGAACAAGTAAATACCTGGGCTGCGTTAGTGTAGCTAAGAATAAGAACAAGTGCATGTATACTTGCGTATACACCAATGCTAGGAGCTTAGTAAATAAATTTTATGAATTTGAGGTGCTGGTTAAAACAACAAAGGCAGATATTGTTGGGATATCAGAGACGTGGTGTCACACAGAGATAAGGAATGCAGAATTGGAAATTGTGGAGTAAAATGTGAACAGAAAGGATAGGGAGGAGAGGTTCTGCTATTAGTTAAGAAACACATAAAATCTAAGGAAGTTGAGCCAGTTGACGTGGGTGGACAGTGCAGTGTTGAGTCAGTTTGGTTTGACATAAGCACTAGGAAAGAAAAATTGAGAGTATGAGTGTGTTAAAAGGCTAATGACTCTGATGAGTATAACGAACAACTGTACAGAGAAATAGATTGGGCCTGTAAATCAGAATGTCTTATAATGGTGGATTTTAATTTCCCTGATATTGACTAGAACTTGTGGGTTGGTCACTTGTACACTAGCAAGGCTTTTTTGGGTTTATTGGATGACTGTTTTCTACAGCAGCATGTTCGAGAGGCAACCAGAGGGAGTAATACTCTTGATCTGATTATCAGTAGTGATTCTTCATGCATTAAGGATCTGCAAATAAAAGAACCACTAGGTGGCAGTGAACACAGTGTGCTTCTGTGGGATTTATTCAAAGAGGTAACTACCATCAGAGGGAAAAAGAAAAGGGTTTTTGCTTTTGTAAAGGTGACTATGGTGGTCTGACACAGTTTATAAATTCTATACAGACCAACTGATGATGTTTAGAATTTACTGTTACCAACAGCAAATTCTAAATGGGAAGCATTCAAAGAATTGGTTTTTGATACCAACTGAGAAATATTGTTCAAGGTTTAGGTCTCTATGGATGTCAGATGAACTAATGAGTTAAAGCAGCACTACACAATCTATACAAGATTTCAGTTATAGTTCAGACACAGCATGGGTTTGTTAAGGGGAAGTCTTGCCTGACCAATTTGATTGGATAAAGTGTCTTAGTTGTTTGAGGCACCGAGGGTTCCCCTTTTTCTCTGCAATTTGATTGGATACTATGATGTGGTCACAAAAGAACTGGATGCAAAAAATAATTTTGATATCATATACTTGAATCTTAGGAGAGGTTTTGATACTGTAGCGCGTAGAAGACTACTGTTCAAATTGGAGCAGTATAGCATTAAGGGCAAATTGCTGCTATGGATAAAGGATGGTCGAGTGGTAATCAGTGGACACTGCTCTTCGTGGACTAATGTTATTAGTGGAGTCCCTCAGGATTTAGTGTTGGAATCATTGTTGTTTTCTGTATTTATTAATGAAGGTATATCAGGCTTAATATCTAAGTTTGTAGATGATACGAAAGTTGGTAGGGTTGTTAATGACACTAATGACTGTACGCTACTGCAACAGGATCTAGAAGAGTTGAGTAGATTGGCTGAGAGATGGCAACTGAAGTTTAACGTTGACAACTGTAAAGTATTGCATATGGGTATTAGTAACCCCAGAGTATCAACTGTGCAGTACTACACTCAGGGTGGTAGAGAATGAAAAGGACCTGGCGGTAATTGTGCAGTCAGATATGTATTTTTCTGAGCAGTGCAGACGGTCTGCAAGTGTAGCTCATGGTGTCTTCTCAAGGATATTGAGGAATTTTTCTAGCAGTTATAAGGAGATGATTATCCCCTTGTATAAGGCAGTGGTCTAGCCACACCTTGAGTACTGTATGCAGGTCTGGGGGCCTCATTTTAGGAAGGATGTAGAGCTGCTGGAACTAGTACAGAGAAGGGCAACAAGATTAGCAAATGGAACAAATGGTTGCTCTTACAAAAAGAGAGAGACTTAAGTTTTGTAAATTACAATGTCTGGGAGACTAGGCACCTGCGAGGTGATCTGATTAAAGTGTATAAGGCCTTGAATGGTTTAAGCACGCTCAATGCTTGTTAAATTCTTCCTCTTGCCCAGATTAATCACCTGCGGGGACATAAATTCAAATCGAGGGAAGACAGTTTTTAATAGATGTGCGGAAATTTGCATTTAGCCAGCCGGTTGTTGATTGCTGGAACAGACTTCCATCTGTTGTTGTAGAAGTTGACAGCTTAAAGTAATTCAAGCAAGAAGCGAACAAACATTTGGAGTGAATGGATGGGTGAAATGGGAAGGTTTTTTTTTTTTTTTTGCCTGATGCTGTGTATAAGCTTGCCTTCTTGCGTCATTTGTCTCTGCTAATGCTGATTTTATTTGAAGTGAAAAACAAAACAAAAATACAATGGGACATGGTATTTGCTTTTTGGTACATGCTTATTTGGCAATAGTATGTGTCATGTCTCTGCACTCATGGACCATTGTTTACTACTATTATTTCACCCCCCTTCAAATAAAATGGTTTACACTCTTTTCAGAAGTACATCGATGTATTTAGAAATCATGAAATCTAAATGTTAGCTTAAATTCTAATCATACTTCAATTTTAATATAAAAAATTTTAGACAAAATACGACCAAAAGAGTCCAGATAATAAATTGCTTAAACCTAAAAATATATGAGATAGACCCTTATGCCTTTTAATTGCAACATTCTGTAAACACACACACACACAATTGAAATTCTTTAATGTTGTATTGTAATTTCTGTTTTTTTTCCTTTTTTCAGGTTGTTCAAATTGTTAGAAGAAGTTATGAGAGAAAAGGAAAATAAGGTATACATGAATTTTCTTTATTTTTATTTTATTAGCATCTCTTTCCCTTTTTTTTTTTTTTTTTTCACTAAATTGTAACAGTATTATCCTTTTGGATTAACTGCAAAACCACCAGTAATTTCAACTCATATCCCTGCTGTTTATAAAGACAACCATTAAACCTAGTCATTATATAATTCTTTCATTTCTTCTGTTCCAAGAAGGCAATTCTCGCAGTAAAAGTCTATACAGTGGAACCACCTGATAATGTCACAAACAGCAAATTCTAAATGGGAAGCATTCAAGTATTTAATCTTGGAAGCTAATAGGCTTTTCATACCAACTAAGAAATACTGTTCAAGGTTTAGGCCTGAATTGGCGCCTCCGTAGCCAGGTGGGAAGGAGCAGCAGTGCGTAGCACACGCTTCTTGATTGGACCGGGGTTCGAGCCCGTCACCACCAAATACGGAGCATGCGGAAAGGTCAGGGAATGACCACCGCACAGGAGCAATATGGCCTTAGTTGCTAATGCTCTTAAAAACCAAATAATAACAACCAATAATAGGCCTGAATGGATGCCAGATGAACTAATGAGACTCACGACAGAAAATAAAAATGCATGGAATGCATATAAATCATCAGGTGACACAGAAGCCTATTGTATATATATAAGCTGGTGTGTAATCAAGTCACAAAGGAGGTTAGGCAGGTGATCGCAGATTACTATAAATAATTTCCAAAGGATGCAAAGAAAAACAGCGAACAGTTCTTTACTTATGTAAAGTCTAGAAGGAAGGGGTTAATCAGATTGGTTCACTTGATATTGATGGTTGGTTAGACTGTTCAGGTAGCTGACAAACTGAATGAGTATTTTGCATCTACATTTTTTTTTTTTTTTTTTTGTTAGTTGGCATATCAGCTTCTGTGGCCATAATACACCTCCCAAAGTTTTTTCATTTTACTCTGATCCAAGCCTGAGGTGGGATTCAAGCCCACGACCTTTGGGTTGCCAAGCAGGTACTTTACCCACCTGGCTAGCCCGGTCGGCGCACCTACATTCACACTTGAGGAGTTATTCAGGGAGGGGAATGTCAGACATTATTCAAACTCTGGCAAGGAGCTAAATGATTTTCTAATAACAGAGCAAAATGGAGGAGAAATTGTCAAAGTTAAACATAAGAAAGGCACCTGGGGTGGTGGTATCTATCCAGTTATATTAAAGGAGGCAACAAAGGAAGTAAGCAAACCCTTAGCCATAATTATGAGAGCTTCCTTGTACTCGGGGGAGGTCCCCATGAACTGGAGATGTGCAAATTTTACCCCAATTCAGAAAAGGGGATCAAAGGGTGACACAAGTAATTACAGACCTGTTAGTTTAACTTCTGTTCCTTGAAATTGATGGAGGCACTGGTTAAGGAAGCACTACAGAATCATCTAGACAAGGCTGCAGATATAATTCAGACACATCATGGGTTTGTTAAGGGGAAGTCTTGTCTGACCGGTTTGATTGGATACTGCAATGAGGTCACAAAGGAACTGGATGCAAAAAATAATTTTGATATCATATACTTGGATTTCAGGAAAGCTTTTGATACTGTTGCACAAGGAAAAATAATGTACAGGTTGGAGCAGTATGACATAAAAGGCAAGTTGCTGCTATGGGTAAAGGGATGGTTGAGTGGGAATAGATGGAGAGTGGTAATCAGTGGACACTGCTCTTAGTGGACTAATGTTATTAGTGGTGTCCCCCAGAGGTCCATGTTGGGCCCATTGTTGTTTTCTCTATTTATCAATGATGTTAAAGAAGGTATATCAAGCTTAATGTCCAGGTTTGCAGACGACACGAAGGTTGGTAGGGTTGTTAATGACAGTACGCTACTGCAACAGGATTTAGAAAAGTTAAGCAGGTGTGCTTAGAGGTGGTAACTGAAGTTTAACATTGACAAATGTAAAAGTACTGCATATAGGTAGCAGTAACCCCAGAGTAACGTATCAACTGTGTGATACTGCACTCAGGGTTGTA
Source organism: Mastigoproctus giganteus (assembly GCF_048544385.1). Lineage (NCBI taxonomy): Eukaryota > Metazoa > Arthropoda > Arachnida > Uropygi > Thelyphonidae > Mastigoproctus > Mastigoproctus giganteus. Next base: position 229,362,226 of record NC_143582.1, on the reverse strand, counting down.
GAGAATGAAAAAGACCTGTGGGTAATTGTGCAGTCAGATATGAAGTTTTCTGAGCAGTGCAGGCAGTTTGCAAGAATAGCTCATGGTGTCTTGTCAGTGATATACAGGAATGTTTCTAGCAGGGATAATAAGTGATTGTCCCCTTGTATAAAGCATGGTCAGGCCACTTGTGTGGAAGATGTACAGAGGAGGGCAACAAGATTGGTGAGTGGAACAAAGGGTTTCTCTTATCAAGAAAGGCTTAAGTTCTGCAAATTTCAGCATCTGGAGACTAGGCATCTGCGAGTTGAACTCTGATTGAGGTGTATAAGGCCTTGAATGGTTTGAGGAAGCTCAATGCTGATGGTATTTCCCCCTCTTGTTCAGATAACGCACCTGTGGGGACTTAAATTCAAATTGAGGAAAGAATAGATGTGCAAAAATTTGGCTTTAGCCAGCAGGGTGTTGATTGCTGAACAAACTTCCATCTGTCTTAGAAGTTGACAGCTTAAATACATTCAAGACAGAAACAGACAAACATTTGGAGAGAATGGAAGGGTGAAATGGGAGGGGGTTTTTTGTTTTGTTTTTTTGCTGTTACTATATAAGCTTGCTTTCTTGCATCATATGCCTATGCTAATGCTAACCACCCCTGTCTAAATCATCCTAACATATTTAGTTATAATATTTGTAACAACTTATTGATATCTTAAGATTTAAACTTGATACTTAGTTTTTTCACTTCATTAAAGTGAACTTGCATTGCAAAAATGAAAATAATCAATTTATCCAAGCACCAAATGTCTTCCAAAAAATTTTACAACATTGTCACTGACTCATGAATTAATAGAACAAAGTACTACATCAAAAGTAGATTTCCTTTTGCAATTTCAAGCTGGTTACAGCTTCGCTCTTATCAGTGAATATGAGTATCATATCACTGTAATAAAGTGATAAGAATCATCATTCATACCACTTTATTACAAATTGGAAATGTTGACCCTGTATCTGTTACTGAAAATGTATCTGATGGCTGAAAAGTTGTTGACCAAAACTTGAATTTTGTGAAAGCTGAAGAAGTTTAGAACTGTGACTTTGGTAAATCAAAGTACAACATAAAGAAAAGTTGAATCAGAGACTAGACAACATTTTGCAAGCATAAACTGTGTGATACAATTGTGTTGCAGAAGTCTGCGTTTGTAGAATCATCATTCGTATATTGTCACATTCCTTCTTTATAAAACTGTTACCTTTCTTCTTTTCTAGAAAGAAAGCAATCAGTATGCAGAATTTATAGCTTAGAAAAGAGATTACAAAATATAAAAAGCCCTTCAGAATAGCAGATTCACATTTATCTATTTTGAAATATTTTTTAATCATTTTTGTTTTAAAAAAAATGTATAACAAAAGTGAATATAATGGATATTTAAAGATTATTGTAATATCATTATTGGAAATTTTAGAAGTTTTTAAAATAAGGAGGCATTTAACCCCTTCGTTGAATTTAAATTTCTGTTTTGTTAATCACACTTGGGGGGTACAAGCCCTCTCTGCTTTATTTCAAATTAATGGAACTGTTATAAGGCTGCATTTTGTGTCCACTGTGGAATCTTTCTTTCTTCAGGTCAATGAGGTATTAAAAACTAAGATGACTTTTATCATCAAATTACATCTGCAGTGTAATAGGACTGAGGTGTCATAGTCTGCATTTGATAAGGACTTGCATGAAATGAAGAAGCATCTTAGCTGATGCACCCACAGAGTCTCTCTCTCTCTCTCTCTCTCACAACATTGATGTGGTTTGGTATTAAAATCGTGTTCTTAGTTTGAATCCCATGTTGGCCCAAAGAAGGGTTCCACAGTGAACCCAAAACATATCCTTAAGAAAGTTTCAGTAATTTGGAGTTCGATACACATGTTTAAAGTGTCATACAGTGTATCTCACAAAAAAAAAAAAGAAAACCTTTCAGAAGCTATTACAAGATACAGCCACGAAAAACTACATTGTTGAGTAAACAGGAATGGCATAAAGTGTATATTTCTGTGGTAATTATTGTTAGCAGTGCATTATAATAAATGTTCCTTCATTCTGCTCCAGAAGTCCAAATAAACGATAATAAAAAAAAAGGCCTTAACAAAAAATAATGAAACAATATGACAATAAGAACTGGAAGCAGTAAGCAACACTGCACAGTAATGTTGTATATTACTGACAGGGGAGGGGGTAGATTAATTACATTCTTTTGAAATTTCCCATAAGTTCGAAAAGGCATCAATTAAGAGCCTGGTCAATTTAGTATTATTGTACTTATTAGTGAGTCTTGAACTTAAGGTGTATGCCCAAGATATGAATTTATAGTAGGAATTGATAAGACAACCGCACATTAATCATGATATTTCTTATATATTATTCTTTTAAAAAAGAAGACTCTAATTTCTTTCCTTCAATCATCTTGAAGGAAAAAACCATCTAAATATAATCATGATCAATATGATTAAAGTCCTTTTCTTTGAAGGCATATACACAGAAAGTAGTTACTTATACAATACTGAAAGTTTAAACAAATCCTATCCAAATCATTAATCTTATATTCTTTTCCCGTTAATGTCATATCTACTTCCCTAAAGTGTACTATGACGTACATATTACAATTGGTAGTATGGATATATGTGCTAAATGTACGAGTAAAATACGAAAAAAGATTGTGCAGTCTGACATGAAGTTTTCTGTCCAGTTTAGACAGGCTTCTAGGACAGCTGTGGGGTTTTTGTCAATGATTATATAGGAATTTTGCCAGCAGAGACAAGGAGATAATTATCTCATTATTAATTCTACTCATCCAATTCAAAACCAACTGATCAACCAACTCCAACAAGCTCTAAACACACTTGAACAGTGGGCCTCTAACAATGGGCCCTTTATAATCCATCTAAATATCAATCTATCTCTTTTGCAACCTACAGATCATATTATTGGATTCATCGAGAGAGAGAGAGAGAGAGATATTCTGCTTTAAACATTACTGTCCTGTACAAATCAACCAGTCATTGACTAGACATCGGTTGTTTGGAATCCCTATAGGAAGATTCACTTGAAACTAATGAGTAAAAGCATAACTTTGTAAGGTGCCTCTCCTCTAGAAATCCTCTATTCTTCCACTACTGTTACTATCAATCACTCTGTGTACCTTTGTCTCAAACTGTTGATGTCAGAAGAACCCTAGTTGATCTCAAGTTTAAAAATAAATTATAAAGTTCTTTCTGGAAATATGATTCGCCAGAAATATTCCAACTGATCAACTTCCATGTACCTCCTAGGCCAACCAGATTTATACAGACTTTCCATATCCAACTATCCAAACAGTGATATTAAGAAATACAGTCCCATGAACAGACTCCTCAATTGCAAATAATCTCACTTTAGATTTTTTGACAGCTCACAAAATATCTTTAATACCATTAAAGTTCTTACACCTTTGCTAGGTGCAATTAATGATATAGTCAAGTTAGTATTTTTTTTTTTTTTTTTTTTGTAAATTTCTGATTTATTCTTATTACATTATTTATTATTGTTTTTGGTAGGTGGTCACAATTCACTGAGTGATCACTGAATTATGACCACCTACCTAATACTTCGTAGGTGCTCCTTTTGCCCTCAGTACGGCAGCTATCTGATGTGATATTGATTCAACAAGATGTCGGAAGCATTTGGGAGGTATGGCCAACCAAGTGGTCAGTAATGCAGGTATGGAGGTGATTGGCATATCCAGACGCCTGATATGCCTTTCCATAGTGTCTCACAAATGCTCTATGGGATTGATATTGGGGGGAGTTTGGAGGCCAATCAACATGCTGGAAGTCAGAACTGTTCCTCAAACCATTCCTGTCAACAAATGCCCGATGGCTTGGGGCATTGTTATCTTGGAAGACACCACCACCATTCGGGAAAAAGTGTAACATAGCAGGGTGTACACAGTCAGCAAGCAGTTGACAATAGCGGAGACCACTGATACGTTGTTCCATATGCATCAGGGGTCCAAGTTCCTGCCAGTGAAGCATGCCCCACACCATACACTGGCCTGCACTTTTTATACCATGCATGATGGATCAAGAGCCCCATATTGTTGATGCCAAATCCGTACACGATCATCCACGGTGTTGAGTAAATAACGTGACTCATCCAACCAGTGCACCTTCTTCCAGTCTTCTAATGTCTAACTTGCATGCTCTTTGCACCGGGCGAGTCTTTTATGCCAAGTAACCCTGGTTTGGGAGAGGATGCCACAGGGGTCATCTGCTGGTATAGCCCATACGCGTGAGCGTGTTACACGTGGTCATGCCAGATGTTGTTACGGGTTGGCCCATGTTGTATTGGGTAGTCAACTCTTCAACAGTGTTGCGTCTGTTCACCTGTACGAGTTGTCGGACCTGGCACTCACCTCTAACATCAACATTTCGCTGATCTTTGCAGTTTTGCCATTGGGTCGTTGTTTGACTATTTTGACACCAGTTCTGGCACACTTTAACTACGGCGGCTCTCAAACACTCCATCAGTTCAACCATTTGGGAAATCGAGGCACCAGCTCATCGAGCACCCACAATCTGTCCTTTGTCACAATCTGATAAATCCTTCCTTTTACCCATCTTGCTCGGAATTTTATTACCTACTGAACCACTGACACCTTATCTATGCTACGTAGGTCAACTAACTCCGCACTCTCGTACTTCAAGTGGTCAACAGGTCACATTCAGTTTTCATAGGGGTGGTCATAATTCAGTGATCACTCAGTGTATATATATTTTTTATTCTGCTACATATGCTATGATTATAAAAAAAAATCGCATTGGATGACGATCCCAATTATTGTTTCTCCAACCATTACTCAACCCAGTTGTTGTAATTATCCTTTTGCTTCAAAGGTGGTACTTGTGTATATGTCTGCTCTGATATTACATGTCAGAGACAGTAATTTAGAATTTCTTCTTTTTCATCTTTTCTGACTTAAAATCTCTCAACATCATTCTCTCAAATTCATTGTTTTCCACACTTCTCTAATTACAACTCTTTGACTTCCTTTTTCAACTTTCTCCAGTCCAACTTTCCAGTGAAGAAATTTTTCTTTCTGATTTTAACTTTCAAGAACTCCAGCTGGCTCCAGTTTTCTAGTCACATGGACCCAGCTAGTCAAGATGCTGAAGCTTTTGTAGTTACCCATGACCTCACACAGTTTTTTAATTATTTACCAGAATACCAGACAATCTTGACTCTACAGCCAACACTTCAGGTGAGCATCAGGTGATTGGCCCTCTAGATACATCAGATCACAAGTTGGTGATGGTCTCTTCTCCAATGAAGCCTTTCTCTCATGGCCATTCTCAGCCTCATTTTTTGCCATTACAAAATTGAGAAATCGGATCTCTGAGATTTCCATTCTTTGTTTCTTTGATTGGATTATTGTTTTAAATCTTCTTTTGACAATATTTGTTTAGATAGTGTCTGAAATTATTATCGTACGAAATCCTTTATTCCACATTCCACCTTAAAATCTCATCCTTTATCTAAACCTTGGTTTTCCAGTAAATGTGCTAAGCCTTAGCAAAACAGCCTTGAGTGTCAGGAATAAGTAAGCATACCAGAAATAAATATTACTACAACTTACGAAACAGTAAAATAAAACTTTATTAAAAATATACATGTAGAAGCCTGGAAAGCAAGGTGTCTGGGGTTTCAGGCCATGCTGTAGGTCATCATGGAACAGATAAATACATGGGCTGTGTTGGGTAACTAAGAGTAAGAATATTTGCATATACACTAATCTTAGGAGCATTGTTGTTAATAAATTTCATGAATTTGAAGTACTGATTAAATCATTGAATGCAGACATTGTAGGAATAGCAGAGATGTGGCATCATCGAGACAATGTTACTGAGTTGATTTGGTGTGATATATAAGCACTGGAAAAACCAAATTGAGAGTAGGAATGTGTTATAGGCCTAATGACTGTGATGAGAATACCAAACAGCTATGCAAAAAAAATACAGAGAAATAGAGTGGACCAGAATCAGAATGTATTATAATGAGAGATTTTTTAACTTTCCAGATATTGACTGAAATTTGTGGGTTGGTTACTCACACACTAGCAAGACTTTTGTAATTTCTTGGGTGACTGTTTTCTACAACAGCATGTTCAGGAGGCAACTAGAGGGAGTAATACTCTTGATCAGCAGTGATTCTACATGCATTAAGAACCTGCAGGTAAATGACCAACTGGATGGCAGTGATCACAGTGTACTAATTTGGAATTTAATTAAATACATAACTACTGTCAAGAGTAAAGGGAAAGGCTTTTGCTTTCTTAAGAGTGACTACAGAGGTCTCAGACAATTTTTAAATTGTGTGTGATGGAACCAACTGATGATATTAACAGAAAATTCTAAATGGGAAGTATTCAGGGAAGTAATCAAAGAAGGCTTTTCATACCAACAAAGAAATACTGTTCAAGACTTAGACCGAAGTGGATGTCAGGTGGACTTTTGAGACACGTTGCGTTGAAAAGTGCATGGGATGCATATAAATTTTCAGGTGATACAAAAGCCTATAGCAGATATAAATTAGTCTGTAATCAAGTCACAATGGAGGTAAGGCAATCTAAGGCAGATTACGAGAAGTCTCTGGCTGATTACGAGAAATCCTTGGCAAAGAATACAAAGAAAAACAACAAAGACTTCTTTACTTATGCAAACTCTAGAAGGAAGGGATGAATCAGATTGGTCCACTTGATGTTGGTGGTTTGACTGTTGTTGATCCTACTCAGATAGCTGACAAACTGAATGAGTGTTTTGCGTCTCCATTCACACGTGAGGAATTCTGTAAGCAAGGGGACAGAAGTTTACTAAACTCTAACAGGGAGTGAAATGATTTTGTAATAATGGAGAGCAAAGTGGAGAAGAAATTGTTGAAGTTAAACATAAAAAGGCACCTGGGGCAGATGGAATCTATCCAGTTATATTGAAGGAGGCAGCAAGGGAAGTTAGAAAACCCTTAGTCATAATTATGAGAGCATCCGTAGATTCAGGGAGGTCCCCAGGAACTGTAGATGTGCAAATGCATCCCAAAGTTGGTTCAGAGAGGGATGCAAATAATTGTAGACCTGTTAGTTTAACTTCTGTTCTGGGAAAAATAATGGAGCCACTGGTTAAAGAGTGATGCAGGATCACCTAGACAAGACTGCAGTAATAGTTCAGACACAGCATGGGTTTGTTAAGGGGAAGTCTTGTCTGACCAATTTAATTGGATACAAATTCCTCAGTAGCTTCTCTCCATTTATTCAGTTCACCTCGAAGGTGGAAGTAGAGGTACCATCCCTTTCCTTGATGTGTTAGTACATAGGGAAGGCCCTAGAGTGAAAACCAGTGTGTATAGGAAACCCATGTGCTGGGGCCAATATACACATTACAATACAGCACAAGCCAGCCATCGCGAGAACAGCATCATTAGGACATTGTTGGATAGGGCTGGGTCCCATTCCAGCACCTCCGAGGATAGAAAAGAAGAAATTAAATGCGTCACAGCAGATCTCAGAAAGTGCAGCTACCCCCAGAGGATCATAGATAAATGTATCCGAAAAGTGGGGCACGGACGTAGAGAGCCATTTACACCCGTTGCCACCACATACATTCCCTACTATTTGGGCCTAACTGAGCATATAACTCAGGTGTTGCGCGATTGCTAGACATGCTGTGTTCAGCTACCAGGGTGGAGGTTGCACACAGTTGTCACAGGTTAAGGACCCTGTACCTATGGAATGTGTAATTGGGGTTGTATATGAGATAAGATGCCCAGATTGCGGGGAATGTTAAGTTGGTAAAACAAAGTGTCGGTTTAAAGATCGCATGGGGGGCATATCAGCGTGATAAAAACCGCAGATTATGTGAGGTCTGCTGCACCAGAGCATTTTTGGGAGGAGCACCAACAAATCTCTCTTGACGAAGCTGTTATCATCGACTGGGCACACAGATTTTGGGACCACAAGTGGCTCGAGAACTTGCAAATTTGCTCCTCTGAGAGCGACACTATTGATTGAGGGGAATCTGCATTCATCTCCTCTTCGAAGCTCTGATTCTTGGACGGGATGAACTGTTCCACCTGACATGCTCTGGAGCCATTCCCGGTTTCAGTGTGCATGGGGAGAATACTGCCCATGCTCCTGTAGAAACACATGCTGTGAACCACGAGCCTGCTGATATTTAAGGATGTGCTGTATGATAAGCTTAACTGTTGAAAAAAAGGAGGCCGACGCCTCTGAAAGCTTCGGTATTTTATTGCTTTTATTGGTGTTCTATTGCTTTTATCCGGTTTTTTATCTAGATTGTTTTATTTTATTTTATTGTATTTTAAAATTTTATATTTTTATTGTACACACAGTTATCTTATTTTATCAGTTTTATCCGGTGTAATTATATTAGTCATTCAATTTATTTCATTTCATTATTATCTTAGTACAACACAACTCTAATTTATGTATTAAGATAGCATAGCTTAATTTTCAGCACTCACCTCTTGAATGATCCATGTGGATGTAATGTGATTACAGAATTTTTACATTTTTATTCACATCATCCTTTATACATTAAAGAAGCAGTTCTTTTTAACCAGATTCACAGTGCCATTAAATATAGCTATACTAACATTTAGGTTAGTACAAAAGCATCATTTTAATGTAGCCCACCCACCGAAGAGAAGCCAACAAGCTTTGAAACGGTGTCATCTGGGTGGTTGTATCTGCTGAGAATAAATAACAGTAGTCTTCTCCACTGGTGAAGTGTTATTTATTCGAGGTAGTACAATACCATGGCAACACATTGTGCAGCATTCAAAATATGAGATATAACCAAAACGTTTTGATGCCAGTTTAATTAATTAATTAATTAATCTAACTACTTTGGTAGATGGCTACATTAAAATGATGCTTTTGCACTAACCTAGATGTTAGTCGTTCTACCTCGTAGCATGAGGCCTTTGCCCTTAAATATTTTATATAGTTATACACGATGATTTATCTGTTGAACTAAAATACCTTTTGGAAAAATTCATAGCTAGATAATATCCATTACAGTTAATAAAAGAGACCATTTCTAGAGTTGGCAACAGAATTAATAGCCCACATCACAGTAACAAACATCATGATAAAGAACAAGGAACTCAAATTTCCTCCCTTATCACAGACAATACGCGAAACAACTCTGACAGATTTTTACAAACATAACCATAATTTTTTCATCATACAATAAATTGGGCTCCAAATTTAAATAATATAGAACAACGCACAAATACACCACGCAGGATTACAATAATATCATATATTTTAATTCGATGCCAGTGAGACTGTAAGGCCTGTTACATTGGGAGTACAACAAAATTTGGTACAGGTCGATGCTCACTTATCCGGCCACCGGTAATCCGGTTCCACCACTATTTCGGACATAATTTCAAATTTCCTGGGTTGGTGCACCGACCTGCCGTACTGTTTTGGCTGCAGCATCAGCTGTTGGCGCAAACTCGTAAACACTGGCAAGCCATTCCCACTTGTTTTTCTACATTTATTATTATAACTTGCTCACATTTAGACCCAGCCATGGTTCCAGTGCATAAAGGAAGTGCCTCTTGTGGTGTAAAGCGCAAACACCATACATTGTCCATGACAGATAAGGTTGAACTTCTGAAAAAACTCGACAGCAGTGTGTCTGTGAGAAGTTTAACTCTGCTTAATTATAAATTCCTGAAATTTCTCTCAGTTCCTCTTATTTTAGTAATTTTCTTTTAGCCATTCCTTTTTAGATTTTTTTTTTTTTTTTTTTTTTTTTCTTACAACACACTTGTACAAGCTTGCAGAAAAACACAACACAATATGATGAATAATACAGTGCACCAACAAACTTGTTTTCACAAAATCTCTAACAATACTGACAAACTTATTGCGACGTTTGAGAGTTTATTTTATCGCAATTAGTTTTATTGCAGCACATGCAATAAACTAATCACAAACGACCTTCATACGTATGTGGCCGACACGGCTTCTCAAGAAATAAAGTAACCTAGTGGGCCACATATGCAACATAAAAAAATACTTTTTTTTTTTTTTTCTTTTATATATTTTAAGCAAAAAAAATTACAACACTGACATTACAATATTTATTTTAGAATTACTGATCAAATAATTTGCTAAATAATTTTTGGACCCCGGGGAATTGTTTTCTTAAACTAGCTTGGCAGTCAACATGTTAAAGGTAGGATGAGGTGGTTAGCTGTTGGGTAAACTGTATGTGCTAAAATAACCACGGTGATACGGCACCCCACAGGCCCAACTCTGCCGGATTAGTGACGGCCTACCTGTACTTCTAAAATCTCTAATACGCACGCATATTATCATTTTAATAGTTTTAAATCTAACCTATCTAATACAGAGTTTACACAACATGTCCATTCCTGCAGTCATAACCCACTAATAGATTCAGCTATCACAATAATTAAATTAGTCTAATCACATAATTCTCCAAAATGAAGCGCTGGTTATTGAATGGTTTTGGTGACATGCATCATTTAACGTACCAAACACAAAACTCCCAATTAGCCTCCCCTATTCGGAATTTAACACGCATAAAGTTTCCACGTGCACTGAATTGCATTTTGGAAATCGACTTTTCTTCTTTTTAAACCATTCGCATTTTCTCTTCACACAATGCTAACTGAGGACGTAAATCGAAAGTTGTTCATGCGCAACTATTGGCTTGTTTATTAATATTAATCCATTCAGAACTATTCCCATCTTAATGGTTTTAATTGACAACTGTGAAATGGAATGTACATTCCCTCCTTCTTGTGCATATTTTAATGGTTTTAATTAATTATTTTAAATCCTTAATGAAATTACAAATTGCACTTGTGTTTATAGCTGTGGATATGTACAAATAAGGGTCTTATTCACATTAATCATATGTCCTCTATAATCACATCTAAGTGGATCATTCACTGCTGAAAATTAAGCTATGCTATCTTAATACATTAGTCATTATACCACAGCACATAAGGAAGTTCCTAAAACTTGTGATTAACTCTAATTTATTTAATAACAGTTGGTGTAGGATTGTACAGTTATTGTGAATATGGATAGTCACTGGAAAAATTTTGTAAAACTCAACCAGTTCTCTTGACATTTCTAAAGCCAAACATAATTTGATTGTGTTTGGCATGAAGACTACTAAACAAGCTTCCATATTATGGATTGCGAACCGTTTTTTGCAGTTTGATATCTGTTTTTCTCTGTGATCACTCGCTGCCAGTGATAGTGGATGGCTCTGCCTTCTAACTTCTCTGCTAATGCTCTCCAAGGTTCTTTGTCACTCTTTTTCCTCTTGTGTATCAATGACCTTTTTCCATTGATTGTAAATCCTGAATGTATTCATAGTTTTGCTGAGGTAGCACATTCCATTCCATTCCATTTTCCAGTTTGAGAGACCTTGCCCTGCATGTACAGCTTCCATCATCAGTTCCTTAAATGCTGATCTCTAGGCAATTCTCCAATGGGACAAAAACAGCTTAGTTAATATTAATCCTTCTAAAACTCAATCCTGTCTTATATCTCGCAAAAAGAGTCTATTCTCCTGAGCTCCTCTTCAATGACACTCAGGTAGTGGTGGCGGTGGTAGTAGGAGGTTCCTTGAATTTATTTAAGCTATCAGCTCCCACAACGACTGATGGAAGTTTGTTCCAGTAATCAACCACCCACCCACTGGCTAAAGGCAAATTCCGCACATCTATTCTACAACTGTCTTTCCTCAGTTTGAATTTATGCTCCCTCAGGTGTGTGATCTGAGCAAGAGAAAAATCCCATCAGCATTGAGCTTGCTCAAACCATTCAAGGCCTTATACGCTACGCCTCAGTCAGGTCACCTCGCAGGTGCCTAGAAAGGCCTAAGTTCTGCAGTTTGCAGAACTTAGGCCTTTCTTGGTAAGAGCAACCCTTTGTTCCCCTCACCAACCTTGTTGCCCTTCTCTGTTCTCATTCCAGCAGCTATACATCCGTCCTAAAATAAGATCTCCAGACCTGTATGCAGTATTCAAGGTGTGGCCTGACTATTGCCTTATACAAATGGATAATCACCTCCTTATCGCTGCTAGCAAAGTTCCTGTCTATCATTGACAAGACCCCATGAGCTGCTCTGGCAGCCTGTCTGCACTGATCAGAAAACTTCATAGCTGACTGCACAATTTCCCCCAGGTCTTTTTTATTCTCCACTACCCTGAGTGTAGTACCACACAGTTGGTACATTACTCTGGTTACTGCTACCTAGGGCTTACAATACCGGTATTTTTAATTTATGAAACTGGGATACTGGTATTAATACCAGTATTCCAAAAACAGAAGTTTTTCTCAATAAATTTTGATGACAGTTAGGTGAAATAAAGTGAGGAAATAACAAGTACTGTAATTACTTGAATTTAAATTTTAATAAAAATTTATTGCAATAATAAATATTCTGGAAAAAATCATTAAAAAGGCAGTTATTCTAAAAACAAAAAATACATATTGTTACTGCAAAATTTAGTTGTGTTTAAGCATCCACACTACCTGTCCAAGGCGCCTCCATAGCCAGGTGTGAAGGGGCAGCAGTGCGTAGCACACACTTCTTGATTAGCCCGGAGTTCGAGCCCATCACCACCAAATACAGAGGATGCGGAAAGGTCAGGGAATGACCACCGCATATCCCGGAGCAATATGGCCTTAGTTGCTAATGCTCCTAAAAACCAAATAACAAACAAACAATCTACCTGTCTGAATAAAGTGAGCTGTTAAGAAACATAAGCAATCAATAGTACAATCATTTAAAATGGGTCTAATTTTGATACATATTTGATTAGCGGCAGAAAACGCCCTTTTGGATTCTATTCTGGTACTATTGTACTGAGTCCATATTTTCTAGGCTTTGAACTTATTTAGAAAAAATAGTTAAAAGTATTTCATTAATTTCCGACTCAAGTTCATCTTTTAAAATCTCATTGAAGTCAGGCAATTTCTTATTTTGGAAAGAATTTGTGCAACACTGATGTTCTGTTCCATGTTGGTCTTCCATGGTTGAATTATGTTCATCATTTTCTGCAAAGTATAATTTTCACCATAGTATCTTTACTGAGTCTTGGAGAGAGCAAAGAGTGTAGTAAGGAATTCTTCACATATATAAATGCAAAGAAGAGGACAGATCAGATCGGATGCATATGTAATTGCGTGGGATAGTATTAGATACCCCAACTGATATTGCAGACGAACAGTTACTTTACGTCGATATTTACAGAAGAAAAACCTTTCACGTCAATGAGATTATGGGAGTGAAGTTGAAAAAAATGTAATTAATGATGTTGAAATTTCACATGTTGATTTAATGAGAAAACTTTTGGGTCCACAGGCAAGTAATGCTCCTAATGTTGATGGCATATACTCTATAATCTTAAAGAAGGCAGAAAGTGAGTGCATTGAACCTTTGAGGCTAGTTATATGAGCATCATTGGACTCAGGAGAGATTCTGTTGGATTGGTGGAAATTGGAACATAACGGTTCTAGGTGTGTAACAGGAAGTTACTGACCGGCCAGTCTAACTTCAGTAGTAGGGAAAATCATGGAGGCATTGATCAAGGGTGGAATTCAGGATCATTTAGATGGAAATGGAATTCTGTAGGATACACAGCATGGTTTTGTAAAGGGAAAATAATGTTTAGCAAATCTATTTAGCCATTTTGACAGGTCACTCGTGAGCTGAATTTAGAGAATAATTTCAACATTTATTTAGATATCAGCAAAGCATTTGACTCAGTCCCACATGAGCGGTTATTTTATAAGTTTTAACGGGCTGGAATCATAGGGAAAATCCTTAGATGGATAGCACGATGGCTTGAGGGCACCAGGCAGGGGGTTGTGATAAATGATTATTCATCAGATTGGGTTAATGTAAGAAGCGGGGACCACTGTTGTTTTTGATTATCTTAAATGACATCTGTGAAGGGATATAGGGTGTGATGTCTAAACTTGCATATGATGTAAAGATCAGTAGTAGTAGGATCAGTAGTAGTAGTACTAGTGGTGGCATGTGATGCAAGAAAGCAAGTGTATGAGCTTATGCAGCATCAGCCAAAAAAAAAGTAGAGTAGTTAATGATCGCCGCCAAGCAGAGCTTCTTCAGAGTGACCTAGATAGACTTCCAGGATGGTCAGAAAAGTGGCAGCTATATGCTTTAATTCAGCAAAGTGCAACCTGGGGAACAGCAACCTCAAAATAACTTATACACTTGGTGGAGTTGAACTAAAGTCAGTAGTGGAGTAACAGGACTTGGGAGTTACGATACGGTCAGACATGAAGTTGTCTGAGAATTGTGGACAGGTTGCAATGTTGCATAGTGTATTATCGATGATTTATCGAACATTTGCTAGTAGAGATAAGGACGTCATAATCACATAAATGTGATTTTATAACCTTTATGCGATTAAATTATAAACTTTTTTAAAATTAGTACTGAAAAACTGGTATTTTTGTATCAATATCGGTATTGTAAGCCCTACTGCTACCCATATACAGTACTTTGCATTTGTCAATGTTAAACATCAGTTTCCACCTCTCAGTCCATCTGCCGAATTCTTCAAGATCCTGTTGCAGTAGCATACTGTCATTAACACCCCTGCTAACCTTTGTATCAATGACCAATAGGTATTTCACTTTTGACTTCTATAAGCTTTTTTGTTTTTAGGGAGGTGATTATGTTTCCCTCTGCTAATGATGCTCTTTCATTACAGAGCCATATTGATCACATCATCTTTCATGTTCAGCAATAATGGAAGTTATAAAAGTGAAGTTTGCAGAAATCAGAGTGCTTCATATTGTTCTATGAAAGTGGCAGGCTGGTGAAAACTGTTTCTGCTTATGTTTAGCTTTGCTGTTGGCATCTGAAATGTTACTTGGTGTTTATGTTGCAAGAATTCATGGACTTTGTCAATGTTTTCATCTGAACATGCAGTGTAAGCAGGGGTGTCTTCACATGAGATCATGATGAACACTCACTTCCGTCATGAAAATGACCATACAACTCAGAAACACGAGAATGTGAAAAGGCTTCATCATTTTAAGCTTCTTGCAAAACAATTAATTTAATATTTAATTTTCTCCTCTGTCCCTGAACAATATCAGGCTAATACTGATCAAACAAGTCACCACAGAGTCATCAGTGAGAAACCATGCTGCATGTTCCGTGACAGGAATGAATGCAACAGGAATTTGAATGGAGGTAATAAATTAACTCTGCTTCATATATGTATATATAAAAAAGATAAAAGAATGTAAATAACTGAGTAACTAATGATTTAAAAAAAAAAAAAAAGTGTGGAACTTTTGGGATATACCTTATAGGAAGTAGACTAAACATTGCTTGAAGAAAAGGAGTTTAATAGGTAATTTAGTTACATTTAGTGTTCACCAGTTTTGCAAATAATTTAAAGTAATAAGGCATATAATTTACATTACTTGGCTTAATTCTTTCAGTATTACAAATTAATAACTTTTTTATTTATTTTTATTTTCTCAGACAATTGTCTTTGCTGAAACAAAAAGAAGAGTGGATGATCTTACTAGGCGGATGAGGCGAGATGGGTAAGTTTAATTTTTCAGCAGCTGCCAGAGACGAAAGAGCAACAAGTTGAACATTAAATTTTGTTTAACACTTTTGCTGCTGGCTTTTCTTTTTTGACCCAAGATTAAAAAACTACAGGATTGAGTCAATCTGGAAAGGCACAGAATCAGTTTTGAAAAGGAGAGAAATGTTTTTGGGCTTTCTTTTCATTTACTGGAATAATCCCCGCCCATGGAAGGTTTCTCGGCAAAAATATCTGCTTTTTCTTCTCTCAAATTAGAAGAAAAAGTTCTAAAAGTAGGGTGGTTTTCCTTCCAAGTGACATTAAAAATCCAAAGCCAAATATTTGCATGGGGAAGCATGAACACGTTAAAACCGTGAGGGACCCCACTTATGATCCCAGCCCATTCCGAAGAGTAACTGTTAATTATAACCTTTTGCCAACTGTCTTGTAGCCATTGACATAGAAGACTTAAATGTTTTGCAGAACCACAGTTGGATGTTTTTGTGTTTTGCTGGGGAGGAGGGTTGAAAATAATGAACAATAGGCTTCATTGTAAGTCTATTTTGTCAGCTGGCTGGGCCCCATATAGCTGCATTTTCTGCATGTATTATAGTTACCAAACCACCTTCCAGTTTGAGAAACCTTGCCCTGCACAAACAGCTTCAACTTCTTGAATATCCACTACCAGTTCCCTGAATGTTGATTTCAGTCCTAAAATTCAGTCCTGTCTTATAGCTCGCAAAAAAGGATTCTTCTCTCCTATCCTTATCTTCAATGACACTTAGATTTCTAGACAAGATTACATGTATTAGGGATTACCCTGACTTCTAATCTTTGTTGGCATAAGTACATCACAAATATTGCTTCCTCTGCATCTAAAAAAAATTGGATTTCTCTTTTGCTTTCAGTGTTACTTTTCTTCCAGCCAGCTACTCACTCTGAATAGCCGTTTAAAGTTTGAATTAATGAACCATCTCTAACAATCTCTCCACCTCTGGGCCCCGGGTGCCAAGCAGTTGTGAGAAAGTGTTTTCTCTGTGAGTAAAGTGCAATTATCAAAAGCGATTTATAGTTCTTTTAAGTTCCTATACTTAAGAAATATATTTATTTAATAACAGCTACTGTTACAAAAGTACCTGTACAGAGCAAGCAAGAAAAATCATCTTTCTTTATTTTTTCTTTCTTCTATTACTAACACTTACTACTTTACGCTTGGTCACACTAGGCACTGCTCCTGCATCCCCATGGCGGGGTCGGAAATCTTGGCAGAACAGATTATCTGCCAAGGGCTAAAAGGAGCATATATGGAACAAAATGTGTTTCCGCCTCTAGAGCCGACAAGCTCTCAGCCTGAGTTAGACTTGGAACATGACACATCGCAACCCAAGAGGTTGAAAACCACTTCCTCAGCTACAGATTTTCTTGCATTCCTCATAATGCACTCTCTTGCAGATCAGTCTCTTTTGTCTCCGTAAACTTTGCTGGAATTCCAGTAAAAGTTTCTCCCCATGCAACCCTAAATACTTCTAAGCGTAATATGCCAGTATTGTGCAAAAATATCAGTCAGTAGCCACCCAAACTGATGTTATAATCCCTTCAAACACTTCAATCTCTGACTGGGCTTGGGCTGTTCTCTCGCAGCAAAAGCCCAATATCCCTAAGCATTTGAACCAGGCAAGTAATACTGCACTTACGATACCAGCTACATCTCCTTCTCCACCCCCAGTGATTGCTTCTACATCGAATAATCGAAGCTCACATTTAAAAAAGAACATTCAAGAAACATCTATGGATACAATTGACTCGTCCAGACAGGAAGAACCGATCTTAGAATTATATGTGGAAGAAGATATGACACTAGTTGGCCATTCTTCTCCAAAAAAAGACAAACCAAAGCCTGAATGCCATAAGCCAGCCACATTAAAAACAGTCAGATACAGCTTCTTCAACTAAACACCAGTAATGCCTTACATTCTACAATGGAATTGTAGAGGATATCGTAGCAACCTTACTGATATTCAAGTCTTAATTAGCCGCTACTCTCCAGTTGGTTTCTGTCTACAAGAAACCTACCTAACGTCTCATATTTCTACCAACATAAAGAACTATTCTATCTATCGACAAGATTGTAATACTTCAAATTCGGTCCGTGGGGGCGTGGCCATTTTGGTCGGTACAAAGATCCCAACCAAACAAATTGTTTTGCAAACTGATATTGAAGTTGTTGCCGTACGTTTGATAGCCCAGATGCGTTAACACTAGTATCAGTCTATCTCCCACCAAGTCATAGCTTCTCTTACCACGATCTTGAAAATCTTCTAATGCAGTTACCTTCCACTGTCTGTCTCTTGGGGGATTTCAATGGCCACCACCCCTTATGGGGATCGACTAAATTAGATAGACATGGCCGACTAATTGAAACCTTTCTGGAGAAGCAAACCCTTACTGTTCTTAATACTGGTGCACCCACTCACATACAGTTACCAACTGGAACAAACTTCTGCAATCGATCTATCAGTATGCTCCCCAATTCTGTTTCCAATCATGGAATGGTCCACTCTGGATGATCCCATACCATTTTCAATCATTTGCGAACTGCTCACTACCCAACTACTATTATCACAACCCTGTAGGAAATGGAAATTCTCACAAGCCAACTGGGTCAAATTTCAATCCGCTATCAGTCTGGATGAGAAATTTATACAATTGCAGCCGATAGATGAAGCCACAGATTATATTACATCACACCTATTATCTGCAGCTAAATGCTCAATTCCATTGTCGAATCCTCCTTTCCGATGGCCATAATTATTGGTGGAATGAAGATTGCACAAAAACAAAGAAGCTAAAAAATAAAGTGTGGAATTCTTTTTGTAGATCTCCAACTACGGTTAATCTTATTAACTATAAGACGCTAAGGGCAAAAGCATGTCTCACACAAAGACAAGCCAAAAAGAATTCCTGGATTCGGTTTGCCTCCACCGTAAACAAAAATACTAATTCCAGGTTAATATGGAAGAAAATTAGGCAGATTTCTGGCAAATTTCTGACCACCTCTTCCCCAATTCTTTCATGGAATGGACAAGAGCTCTCTGCTCCTGAGGATATTCCAAATGCCTTGGGCAAAATTTTTGCCCAAGTTTCAGCGGCATCAACTTACTCTCTGGATTTCTAGAAAATGAAGACCATGTTTGAACGCCGATCTATCAACTTTCAAACCTCTGTACTCCTTCCATATAATCAGCCACTTCAATATTCTGAACTACTACATGCTATCAGAACAACATGTAATAGTGCCTTTGGGCCAGACGGAATATATTATACCATGTTACAACATCTTGAAGAAAAAAATTGAAAAATACTGCTGGTCTTCTATAACCGAATCTTTCTTGAAAACCTTTACCCCACCTCTTGGCACCATACCACAGTTCTGGCCTTTTTGAAACCTTGAAAAGATCCTACCAGTCCGTACAGTTACAGACCAATTTCCCTCTCCAGTTGCCTTGGCAAGTTACTTGAAAAAATAATCCATAATCGACTTGTTTGGATCATAGAAACACCATCTTCTGAGTAATAATCAGCATGGATTTCACCAGAACAGATCCTCCTTAGATCTCATGATCAAAGCTGAGTCTGCAATTCATAATGCTTTTGTTAAAAATGAACATCTTGTTATGGTTTCCATAGAGAAGGCATTTGACACTACCTGGCATCATGGCATTCTCAGTGACCTCCATGCTCTTGGTCTATGAGGAACTTCCTCCAGAATCGTTCGATACCACAACTTGCTTTGTATGACATTTTTACAGGAAGGAATACCACAAGGATCTGTACTGAGTGCAACCCTTTTTGCCCTTAGAATTGATTCTGTCACAAAAGAATTCCCAAATACTGTTCAGGCTACCTTTACCCTGACGATCTCTCTATTTCTTGCCATTCTCAGAACATGAGATCCATTGAACGGCAATTGCAGATATCTCTGAATAAAGTTCAAAGGTGGGCAATGTGCAATGGCTATCGTCTGCCACAGCAGAAAACCGTTGCAATTCACTTTTGCAATCAACATAAATTGCATACAGATCCTGAACTTTGGATGTCAAACTCTACCATTCCAGTGACTGACAAGGATAGATTCTTGGGATTAATCCTTGACAGGAAGTTAAACTTCTTTGAACACATTAAATTTGTACGTACTACTTGCCTCAAAAAGCTGAATATACTAAAAGCTTTATCTGCCCTGTCTTGGGGAGCAGACCATACATCTTTGCTGCTCCTATATAAAGTATTGATCAGATCCCGTTTGGATTATGGTGTTCCAAACTATGATTCTGCCTGAAAGAGTACACTCCGCTGGCTGGAACCTGTACAGCATAGTGCATTGAGGATTGCCCTTTGTGCATTCAGGACATCTCCTACCCATAGTTTATATATTGAAGCTCATGAGCCCCCTCTTTGCCTCCGCAAGAAAACTCTACTTCTTAAGTATGCAGCCCAAATACAAAGTTGCTGTCAACATCCTATTGAGCCATACCTCTTCAATCCACCGCTGCAAAACCTCTATAGAAATAAACCCAGTAAAATAAGACCAGCAGGTTTATGCCTTATTGAATTAATGCAGAGTTGGAATGTTCCTATTTTCAACAGGCAACAATTAATGAATTACTCCCAACTGCCTTGGACTCCTCCTCCTCCTCCTCAGTTATCTTTTGATACTTATCTTCATAAGTGGGGAAAGAATCATCTACCGACACTCAATGTGAAACAACTCCATGCAAGCTATATTCAGAAATGCACTGAGTTTTTGCCAATATATACTGATGGCTCCAAATCACATTCAGCCGTTGGAGCAGCATTCCCTCTACTATCATTTTGGCTGCCCTTTCACCTGAATAGCAGCTTCTCTGCAGAACTTCGTGCAATAAAATTAGCTTTAGACAACCTGAATCTCTGCCCATCTCTAAAATACGATCTATACACGGACTCCCTCGGCTCAGTTATAGCAATGCAAAACTCTTCCTTCAAGGTTTGCCCTGTGTTAAATCAAATTAGAAGACTCCTATTAGAAATTTAAGAATGTCATCAATCGTTGACCTTTTGCTGGATCCCAGCACATTTGGGGATAAAGGGGAATGGACTTGCTGATCGAACTGCTAAAAATCCATCAACTTTTGATTTAACCTCAGTTCCAGTCTCTGACTACAGTCATACCATACAAACAGCATGTCTTGCGCAGTGGAAAGGGCTATGACACACCCAAACCAATAATAAACTCTACCAGTTGAAACACGATCCAAAGCGTTGGCACTCTAGCACCAAAACGGTGTGAAGAGAAGAAGTGGTACAGATGGAGGCGAGTCAGGTATGTATGTCCGATTCGTGTGCACGGCCACGAATCGGGCATACATACCTGACTCGCCTCCATCTACTCACAGGCGAAGGTCCTCCTCAGTGTCCATACTGTTCAGAAAATTTAACAGTCAAACATATTCTGATTGACTGCCCTCACTATCAAGAGGACAGAACATCTGTCCTGTTTTCCCTGAGAAATCTACAAGAACCAATGACATTACAACATATTATTGGAGATAATGCAAACACCAACGAGTTTTTCTCTTACCTGAAAATAATTGGTCTATATGATAAATTCTAAAATATCTCTGTAAACAAACCAAGTGGTTATGCCTAAATTTTGTGTTTAGCATTTTTCTGTGAATAGGTGCATTATAGCCACAGCAGCTTATGTGCCGTTAAACCCCCATAACACACACACACTCCACCTCTGTCTCATGGATATTCTGTTTCTGGTGCATGCCTTTTCTATAGATACTTCCATGGACACTGTTCTTCTGAATTGGCTTCTATAATTCCCGCTTTCTCTCTCTCTCTCTCTCTCTCTCTCTCTCTCTCTCTC
This sequence comes from Mastigoproctus giganteus, assembly GCF_048544385.1. Taxonomy (NCBI): domain Eukaryota; kingdom Metazoa; phylum Arthropoda; class Arachnida; order Uropygi; family Thelyphonidae; genus Mastigoproctus; species Mastigoproctus giganteus. The sequence goes on along the minus strand of NC_143582.1, from coordinate 229,340,663 downwards.
TCAAAATAAAATTTATTTTGGCAGCTGGCTTGGTCCCATGTAGCTGCATTATCTACATAAAATCAAACCTCATATATTTGAAAAATTGGTAATATCATAACTATATAATGTGTGCATGTGCACAATCTACTAAATCTATTTGTCCAGAGGTAAATACTTACGTGCACATGTACATTACAGATTTTCATTTGCGTGCTATGATGTTAGCCTTATGTCGGCTATCCTTATAAATGATTGCTGTAATTGCTGATCCCTACTGTCATCTCAGAATCATCATTAATGCTGTATCAAAGGTGGTTGTTGAGTGTATGCCTGGACCCACCCTTGGGTCCAAGCATACTCTCAACAATCACTTCATATTTCCCTATCCTCAGCCCTCCTGTCTCCCCTGTCATTTTTCTATCATAGTTTTCTCAATCTCCCTATGGGCCTCTTCCTCTCAACTTTTCCCTTCTTCATTCCTTCACCTTATCCAAATCCAGTTTCTCTTCTGCCTTTTGATTATTTCAATGAAATGTCTCTTCTCTCCCACCGTTCTCAAAACCTCATTTCTCACTTTAATGACTTTTTTTTTTTAAATTCATTGTGATTGTTATTCTTATTTTTCTGCTGCTCTTTACTTTGCTCCTCATTAGGTTTCCCATATACCTATATTGCTCATCATTGGGTTTCCCAAATACCTATATTGCTCACTTGTTCTATTCACTAACTAATTTCTGCAGGACATCCTCAGAATTTGCAACCAGTGATATACCAGCTGCAAAACTAACACACTCCAATTACCTTCCCCCCCCCCATTTTCACCCTATACAATTCTTGCTCATCCATGTTTCCTCTACCAAATGTCTCTCTAATCTTTTTTTCCATATACTGGGTAGTTATAAAATAGGTTTCCCTATTTATGAGACCCTATTGTCAAAACGGTTCGAGATAGCACTGTGAAAATTGGTGGCTGTGTCATTTAGGGTATGGGGAAGCGAATTTTAGAAGAAAAATAATTAGTTCGAATTTCCCCCACCAGGGGAGAGATTGGCAGTGTAAACATGAAATAGAATACTTAACTTAGGATTAGATTTTAATATCAGAACTTAGAAATCTACATATATTGTTCTATGTGCTTTCCTTCACTTGAGATGACATTCTGAAAACGGAGGATTATGTGCAACACAGTTTTGTGTAGCATCTCATTGGGGTTATTGGCTATGTGCTGTTTAATGCTTTCTTTCAAATTGATGTGTCTGTATGCCGCCACAGTAAATTCTGTCTTTCAGGTATCCCCATAGCCAGAAATCACAGGGATTGAGATCTGAGGATCGGGCTGGCCAGAACTGTGGATAGTCTCTAGAAACGATGCAATCATTTCCGAATGTTGCACGGAGCAGTTCCTTCACTTGTCGACAAACGTGGGGAGCGGCACCATCTTGCATGAACACTATGGTCTCCAAGCATTGCCTTTCTTTCAGAGCAGGAATAATATGAACTCTTAGAAGAGCGCATTACTGTGCACTAGTTACGATACACTTTATGGGGCCATGAGGTCTAGACTCTTCAAAGAAAAATGGTCCGATTATAAACACTGCTGTGAATCCACACCATCCAGTAACATATGGACTTTGTAGTGGTCTTTCATGCACAACAAATGGACGAGAATATTCATCAGTTTTGTGCATTTACAGTCCCATGAAGAGTGAAATGTGCCTCATCAGACCACGAGAGCATTCGAGCCCATGTATTGCAAGTTCCATATGAGCCAGAATCGTAGAGCAAAGTCTATTCGTTGTTGCTGATCACAAGACTTTAGTTCTTGCACGGGAACTAGTGTAGAATTATTCTAAGCACTTTACTATATAGTATCGGTATAAATACACCATAGTTAACCCATATATTTGAACTACGTATGTAGCATAGAGGGCATCGTTTTAATTTTATCTCATAATGTGGTTGCCTTCACAACGAGATAGTTACTATAGCATTATTTCAAATAAATAATGCTTCTCCAGTAGAGAAGACTACTGTTATTTATTTTCAGCGGTACCACCACCCAGACGATCGTTTCGAAGCTGTTCGGCTTCATCAGTGGGCGGGCAGGTACCCAGGTAATACAACAAGCCATCACAGTTGCGAAGTTATATTGGTGTATTTACACCTATACTATATAGTTAATTATCAAAACACATAAAGATTATGCCCTGTGCATTTAATTTTCCAAATACATTACCACCTAGGCGACTCCGTAGCCAGGTGGGAAGGAGCAGCACTGCATAGCACACGCTTCTTGATTAGACCGGGGTTCGAGCCCGTCACCACCAAATGTGGAGGATGCGGAAAGGTCAGGGAATGACCACCGCATATCCCGGAGCAATATGGCCTTAGTTGCTAATGCTCCTAAAAACCAAACAACACAACACACATTACCACCACACCCTTTTGGCATCTCTCATAATGTGGATATAACTTCGCAACTGTGATGGCTTGTTGTATTACCTGGGTACCTGCCCGCCCATCGTTTCGAAGCCGAACAGCTTCAAAACCATCGCCTGGGTGGTGGTACCGCTGAAAATAAATAACAGTAGTCTTCTCTACTGGAGAAGCATTATTTATTTGAAGTAATGCTATAGTAACTATCTCATTGTGAAGGCAACCACAGTATGAGATAAAATTAAAACGATGCCCTCTATGCTACATACATAGTTAAAATATATGGGTTAACTATGGTGTATTTACACCGATACTATATAGTTAATTATCAAAATCCATAAGGATTATGCCCTGTGCATTTAATTTTCCAAATACATAAGCACTTCACGTACAGTAGACCAGGAAGGTTCAAGTCTCTTGACACACCGCTGGCAGACACTACTGACTGGTAGTGTTTTGCATTCTGGCCATTGCAACCTCCACTTTATCCACTAGCTCCATTCCGGTACGTGGTCATCCTCTGCCTGGAATTACACCTAATTCCCTGGTCTTCGAATTTCTTTATTAGTTTTCGAAGCCCCACTGACGTCAAAGGTCCTTTATGCAAACATTTAAGTTTCCAATATTCATGTAGTGCTGCATTAGCTTTACTAAAAGAGCACGTTCATGTTCACTTTTTGTAAGAACCATAATGATTATTGACGTGATCCTTTTATCTAACAGGATGCCATTTTTGTAAGCTGCACATATGCAAAAGTTGTCATTTACTTCTTCGTGTCTTGAAGTAAATGACAACTTTTGCATATGTGCATTGCCGTTATCCCCTCAATGATGGAAATTTTAACTAATTTTTGTTTTCTTCTACAAATCGCTTCCCCATACCCTAAATGACATACCCACCGATTTTCACAGTGCTAACTCTAACCATTTTGACACTAGGGTCTCCTGAATAGGAAAACTTATTTTATAACCACCCGGTATATACACAGGCTGCCCTCGATTAACACGATTAATTTGTCTCGCGAGTGCATCCTGCAAAATGGAGAATGCGTTAATCAAATATAATAATCAATAGGAAAAATTATAATTGGTCAGTGGCTTTCAGGAATGTCCAGAAAAAATTTGAAATAACTTTCATATACTTTTTAACTGTATACCATGTAAAAGATAATAAAAATAATTATAGAATTAAATGTGTATTGCATAAAATCCATAATGAAGAAACTAACTATTTGCTACGGAAATATTTGAACACATTCATTTGAACAGTTTTGACTTCCTTTTATTTATTTATTTTTCATAGTACAATTTCCGATAGCCGACGACAAGCTTCTCAGGCCCTGGCAAAATAATATGCTTCTTTTGATGTTAGGATCAACATCCATTACCTTTTGTTTAAGGTTCTCTGCGATACGAGAGATTTTGCCTAGTTCTTTTACCGTTATCTCCTTTGCGGTAACATTTTCATCTGACTTACTCTTTTTCTTCAGCTTCTTCGTATGCATGCTGTTCCTCTATTTGAAGGAGATCGTCTTAGCTGTTTTGAGTGCGAATTCAGTGATTCTCGTTAGCCGCATCCAAGCTTTTGAAACCAAGGTCATTACCAATATTAGTTATGACTTCAATAACTTTTTGAACTGCATCTTTGAAGCCAGTAAAATCATTTTCGCAATGGGGTAAAAGATGCTTCTAAACTGTTCTCATATTGCTGGCTGTCACTTCTTCCCATGCTGCATGAATGTTTTCAATGGCCACTTGTATGTTATATTTTTTCCAAAATACTGGTACAGAAATTGCATTGTCTCCTGTTGTAGCTTCAAGTGTATCTGATGTGCAAATGTTCTATGGAGATAGTAAGCCTTGAAAGTTGCAATCGTTCCTTGGTCCATGGGTTGCAATAATGAAGTCGTATTCACCGGTAAAAAAAACAACTTTTACATTTTCATTTAAGTCACCAAATGCAGAAGGATGTCCGGGTGCATTATCTAAAAGCAACAGAGCTTTAAAAGTAAGATTATTTTTCTTGCAATAGACTTCAACAGTTGGACAGAAATAAGATGTAAACCAGTCTTCAAATAGGGCTCTGGTCATCCATGCTTTTTTATTTTTTTAAAAAACTAAAATGACTGGAAGAGTTCGATGGCTGTATCCTTTTAAAGCCCTAGGATTTTGTGTACAGTACACAAGCATAGGCTTCGATTTAAAATTACCTTCATCGCTACCTCCTAATAGAAGCATTAATTAATCTTTTGAGACTTTATACCCAGGTTGGAATGCTTCATTTGCAGCCAAATAAGTTTTTATTGGCATCCGTTTCCAAAATTGGCCCATTTCATCTACATTAAATATTTGCCGATCGTTGTATTCACCATACTGAATGACTTTTGCAACTCTGCAGGAAATTTGGCTGCAGCATGTTCATCAGCGCTAGCAGCTTCTCCTGTTAGTTTAACGTTATGCAGTCCATTAGCATTAGTAGAGGCACATGATGCAAGAAAGCAAGCTTATGCAACATCAGCCAAAAAAAAAACCCTCTCCCATTTCACCCTTCCGTTCGTTCCAAATACCTGTCCAGCCCAGCCTTAAATTTATTTAGGCTATGAACTTCTACAACAAAGGATGGAAGTCTGTTCCACCAACCAACTACCCACTGGCTAAAGGCAAACTTCCGCACATCTATCCTACATCTGTCTTTCCTCAATTCGAATTTATGCCCTCTCAGGTGATTATTCTGAGCAAGAGGAAGAATCCCATCAGCATTGAGCATGCTCAAACCATTCAAGGCTTTATACACCTCAATCAGATCACCTCGCAGGTGCCTAGTCTTCAGACAATGTAATTTGCAAAACTTAAGCCTTTCTTCGTAAGAGCAATCCTTTGTTCCATTCACTAATCATGTTGCCCTTCTCTGTACTCGTTCCAGCAGCTCTACATCCTTCTTGAAACGAGGCCTCCAGACCTGTATACAGTACTCAAGGTGTGGCCTGACCATTGCCTTATACAAAGGAATAATCACAACCTTATCCCTGCCTAGAAAAATTCCTGTATATCATTGACAAGACACCATGAGCTACTCTTGCAGACCGTCTGCACTGCTCAGAAGACTCCATATCTGCCTGCACAATTACTCCCAGGTCCTTTTCGTTCTCTACCACTGTCAGTGTAGTACCACAGAGTTGATACGTTACTCTGGAGTTACTACTTCCCATATGTAGTACTTTACATTTGTCAATGTTTAACTTCATTTGCCACTTCTCAGTGCATCTGCTCAACTTTTCTAGATCCTGTTGCAGAAGTGTACTGTCAACCTTTGTATCGTCTGCAAACTTCGACATTAAGCTTGCTATACCATCATCAATATCATTCATAAATAATTTATGAATATCATTCATCAATATGAATGATATTCATAAATTCATGAATATCATTCATAAATCAATGGACCCAACACTGAACCCTGTGGGACTCCACTAATAACATTAGTCTACGATGAGCAGTGACCATTGATTACCACTCTCTGTGTTCTCCCACTCAACTATCCCTTTATCTATAGCAGCAATTTGCTTCCAATGCCACACTGCTCCAATTTTTTCAGCAGTCTTCCATGTGCAACAGTATCAAAAGCATTTCTAAGATCTAAATATATGATATCAAAGTTATTCCCTGCATCCAGTTCCTTTGTGACCACATCATTGTATCCAATCAAATTGGTCAGGCAAGACTTTCCCTTAACAAAACCATGCTGTGTCCGAGTTATAACTGAAGTCTTGTCTAGATGATCCTGCAGTGCTTCTTTAACATTTCTTCTTGTGTCGCCCTTTGATCCTCCTTTGTGAATTGGGGTCACATTTGCACATCTCCAGTCCATGGGTACCTCCCCTGAGTCCAAAGAAGCTCTCATAATTATGGCTAAGCATTTGCTTACTTCCTTTTCTGCCTCCTTTAATATAACTGGATAGATCCTATCCACCCCGGGTGCCTTTTTTATGTTTGTCTTTAACAATTTCTCCTCCACTTTCCTTTCAGTTATTACAAAATCATCTAGCTCACTGCCAGAGTTCAATTCACCTGTGGCATTCCCCTCTCTAAATAACTCCTCATGTGTAAATGTAGATGCAAAATACTCATTTAATTTGTTTGCCACCTGAGCAGGATCATCAATAGCTGAACCATCAATATCCAGTGGACCAATGTGATTCATCCCTTTCCTTCTAGAGTTTACATAGATAAAGAACTCTTTGCATACTTTGCCAAAGATTTCTCATAATCTGCCTTTGCCTGTCCAATCTCCTTTGTGACTTGGTTACAGACCAGCTTATATTTATCATAGGCTTCCATGTCACCCATTAATTTATATGGATCCCATGCATTTTTCTTCTCTGCCATATGTCTCATTAGTTCATCTGACATCCATTTAGGCCTAAACCTTGAACAATATTTCTTAGTTGGTGTGTAAAGCCTAGTAGCTTCCAAGATTAATTCTTTGAATGCTTCCCATTTTGAATTTGCTGTTGGTAATATCATCAGTTGGTCCCAACGTATAGAATTTAAATACTCTCAGACCACCATAGTCGCCTTTATGAAAGCAAAAACTCTGTGATCACTGCCACTTAGTGGTTCCTTTATCTGCAGATTCTTAATGCATGAAGAATTATTACTGATAATCAGATCAAGAGTATTACTCCCTATAGTTGCCTCCCGAACATGCTGATGCAGAAAACAATCATCCTATAAAAATACACAAAAGCCTTTTTAGTGTGTGAGTGACCAATTCTTCTCGATTTTTTAAACCACCCTGAACTAGTAACAAATGTTTCAGTCTTCCCTTGATATTTTGTTTCTTTGAGATTAGTAATAATGTTAATAGCTTTGCTCTGAATATTGTCCTTAGATAATGGAATTCTCTTTTGGTCACAGTCTTCTATCCAAATTGATAAAAGACTTTCTATTTCAATCATTATTGGGGTTCTGTTTCTGGTATTTTATAAAACAAATGAAGTTGATGAAACTTTACCTTTCTCTTTATATTCGTCCTTACATCTCAAGATAGTTCGTACGGTAGACTCACTGTGTCCTAGATCTTTTATGATTTTTGCATGGTTTGCACAAATTTCATGTTTTTTAATAACTTCAAGTTTTTCAGCTAAAGTAACAACTTTTCGGTTTTTTTTTTTTTTATTGCAGTCACATTGTTTTTCACTCTTTCTTTTATCCATAATTAACAGGGGTAGAAAATTAGAATTTTTAAATATGTTTGCACATGACCTTATTAGCAGGAGACAAACAAGTAACACTTCTACTTCCGATGGTTGATGGAACACACTGAGGTGTACAGCAGGCAAAAGCTTGTTTATTAGCTGTCAGATGCTTAACGCTTTATTCAAATCTTTTTCAACTATCACATAAAAAAGATTGCATTAACTGGAAATTTGCATCGCATAAAGTAAAAAGTGGTGTAATTTTTTCAAATTGCAGTAACTGAAAAATGTGTTAATCAAACTCACGTTATGCAAGGCCTAGCTGTATTAAATAAAGTCAAGGATAGGTAACACACTCTCCCCTTCCCCCTCTCAATGTTTCTATCTCTGATTCTGTGAATCACCTTGTCCTACCTGTAACTGTTACTTTTTATCTCCACTCTACTTAGTAGTCAATCTGTTGTCCTTCCAGTCCTTTTCAATATATATCAATAATTTAACCCAATCTACCTTCTCCAAAGCTATAGAAAAATGTACTTACATCTTTGTATACTTTTAGCATTCCTATTACATTATCATCAAGCTGCCCTCCCACATTTTTTAATCCTTATTATCATCCTTCTATTGATTTGTAACTGTGTGATATATTATTATGTAATTTTTAATAATTTGGAATGACTCAGTATCCTTTCCTGTCAGATAATCGCTCAGAATATTAAAACACTCATTTTGACATTAATGACACTAAAGTTTTCTTTACAAAATAGCACAGTTCTGTAGGTTTCTGCAGTCCTTTTGTCTGGTTTATAGTTTTTACTCCTCCCCCCCTTTATAACTTTAAGATACTTCATTCAATAAAGTCTTTAGAAAATGACATTAAGAGTAGGAGATCTGTGGATTACTTATCAAGTATGGGTCAATGTTGAAAACAAGTCATAATTTACAGTTAAATTTGAAAGTGTCTACAATTCTGCCCAGACACAATAGGAGGGAGTAGTGATTTCAAGAACTGCTGGGAGAAATCATCGAACATATAAATATATGGGCTGTGTGTTAGGATAACTTAGAGTAAGAACAGGTTCATGTATACTTACATGAGCACCAGTGCTAGAGAGTATAGTTAATAAATTCGATGAATTTGAAGTGCTGGTCAGGATATCGTGGCAGATGTTGTTGGGATATCAAAGATGTGGTATCACACAGCTGTAAGGAATACAGAATTTGAATTTTGGGAGTACAATGTGTATATAAAGGACAGGCGGGATAGGAAGAGAGGATGGGTTATGCTGTTCGTTAGAAAACACACAAAAGGGTGCATCCAGTTGACATGTGTGACAAGTGCAATGTTGAATCAGTTTGGTGTGACATAAGCATTGGGAAAGCATAACCGAGAGTAGGACTGTGTTATCGGCCTAATGATTCTGATGAGTACAATGAACAACTACTGTACAGAGAAATTGGAAAGAGCCAGTAAATTAGACTGTCTTATAATGGCAGATTTTAACTTTCCAGATATTGACCGGCAGTGGTTATTCATGCATTAAGAATCTGCAGATAAAAGAACCACTACATGGCAGTGATAAAATTGTACTAATGTGGGATTTACTTAATCAGGAATAAAGGGAAGGGTTTTTGCTTTTGTAAAGGTGATTGTGGTGGTCCTCAGACGGTTTTTAAATTCTATACAGTGGGACCAACTGATGATGTCACCAATAGCAAATTCTAAATGGGAAGCCTTCAAGTATTTAATCTTGGAAACTAATAGGCTTTTCATACCAACTAAGTACTACTGTTCAAGATTTATGCCTAAATGGATGTCAGATAAACTAATTAGACTTGTGGCAGAGAACAAAAATACATGGTATGCATATAAATTATCAGGTGATACAGAAGTGTATGGTAAGTTTAAGCTAGTCTGTAATCAAGTTACAGAGGAGATTAGGCAAGCAAAGGCAGACTACAAGAAATCTTTGGCAAAAACTTCTTTACTTATGTAAACTCTAGAAGAAAGGGGATAAATCAGATTGGTCCACTTGATATCGATGCATTGACTGTTGGTGGTCATGCTCTCAGATAGCTGACAAACTGAATAAATATTTGCATCTAAATTCATGCATGAGGAATTCTGTAAGGAAGTGAAGCTCAGAAATTTATCAAAATCTAACAGGGAACTAAATGATTTTGTAATAACTGAGAGGAAAGGGGAAGAGATTGTTGAAGTTAAAGATAAGGAAGGCACTGGGGTGTATGGTGTAATATCCAGTTATATTAAGGTAGGTGGCAAAGGAAGTAAGTAAACTTTAGCCGTAATTATGAGTGTATCCTTGGATTCAGGGGAGGTCCCCATGGACTGAAGATGTGTAAATGTATCACCAATTTACAAAGGGGAGAGGATCAAAGGGTGATGGGACCAGTTAGTTTATTTTCTGTTCTGGTGAAAATAATGGAGTCACTGGTTAAAAAAGCAGGATCATATAGACAGGGCTGCATGGGTTTGTTAAGGGAAAATCTTCTCTGACCAATTTGATTGGATACAACGATGTGGTCACAAAAGTACTGGATGCAAAAAAAATAATTTTGATCTCATATACTTGGAGTTCAGGAAAGCTTTTGATACTGTTTCACATAAAAGGCTGCTGTAAAAATTGGAGAAGTATGGCATTAAAGGCAAGTTGCTTCTATGTTGAGTGGGAGAAGATAGAGTGGTAATCAATGGACACTGCTCTTCATGGAATAATGTCATTAGTGTAGTCCACAGGGTTAGGTGTTGGGACCATGTTTATGTTATTCTCTATGTTTATCAGTGATATTGATGAAGATATATTAGGCTTAATTTCCAAGTTTGCAGATGACACAAAGGTTGGCAGGGTTTTTAATAACAGTATGCTGCTGAGACAGGATCTGGAAAAGTTGGATAGATGGGCTGAGAAGTGGCACCTGAAGTTTAACATTGACAAATGCAAATTTCTGCATATGAGTAGCAGTAATCCCAGAGTAAGGTACCAACTGTGTGGTAAGAGTAGCGAAGAATGAAAAAGACCTGGGGATAATTGTGCAGTCAGATATGAAGTTTTCAGAACAGCAAAGGCAGGCTGCCAGAGCAGCTCATGGTGTTTCGTTAATGATATACAGGAATTTTGCTAGCAGGATTAAGGAGGTGATTATCGCTTTGCATAAGGCAATAATCAGGCCACACCTTGAGTACTGCATACAGGTCTGGACGCCTCATTTTAGGGAGCATGTAGAGCTGCTGGAATGAATACAGAGAAGGGTAATTGAAATTGGTGAGGGAAACAAACCGGTTGCTCTTCTCAAAAAAGGCTTCATATCTGCAAATTGCAGCATCTGGTGACTAGGCACCTGTGACGTGATTGATTGAGTTTTGAATGGTTTGAGAAAGCTCAATGCTGATTGGGGGGGGGATTCTTCCTCTTGCTCAGATTGTGGGGGCATACACATACATTCTAATTGAGGAAAGCCAGTTGCAGAATAATGTGCAGAAATTTGCCTTTAGCCAGCGAGTGGTTGATTGCTTGAGCCTTTTTTTTTTTTTTAGCTGGTGGTGTATAAGATTGCTTTGTTGCATCCTCCGCATCTACTAATTACTAAATTGTAGTTATTAAATAGTTTGAATTGGCATAGTCATGTAGGTTAATTTATTTGTGTATTGAGATAATTTTTTTACAGTAATATTCAAATAACCTCTGTTATTGATATTTTGGAGGAATTTTGCAACTTAAGACTATTAGTTTAGTAAACTGTAATAGTCAATTATAATGTTCTAAAATCTAATAAATAGTTTCTGAATTCATAGTGTGAAATTTTATTTTTTAATTTATTAAAATAAATTATGGATTCATCCAGAAAAGTTAGTCATATTTCATTCCAAACAATATCGTTACCGACGGCAAAATTGCCAGCAGCAATTGTTCTGTGAATTGCAGTCTTTTTGCTGGCGTTGTTGCATGTATGCCAAGATTTCGCTACCTGATCATGTGACATTTCTTTGTGCAAGATGTCAGGAGTGCAATAAACTGAATCCAGAAAACTTATATATAAACTACATATCTGTCATTGTCGTGTGGTTAAGTCTCTGAAGAGGTGAGTTGATGCCCTGGAGCAAATTCAATCTGGAGGATCATCAGAGACTCAAGTGTTCTAGTGCTATGTTTGGCAACCAACTTCTTAATGCTGTCTCAGATAGCAATTATCCAGTAGAGAATACTTTGGTTCTGCTGGGATCAAATTGAGGTACTTAATTGTATTGGAGGCAGGAAATATATTCTGTAAGAAGACAGATAGCATAGAACCATGGAGCATAAAATTGACAGTGTAACAATTTATTAGCTTCTAATGGGACTAGTGGGTGCATGGTAATACACGTGGGTGCTAATGATTTAAACCTTAAACTAGCTGATGAATTGTTTATGAAATATAAGGGCTGTTTAAAAAGTGTTGTGAGATATGACAAAATGTTATTGTGTCTGCCCAGAAATCACAGAAGGCATTTTATGATGAAAGCTTTGTAGTTTAATTCTGGGTCTTGGGGACTCTGTAAGGCTTATTTTTCTTAGTGTAGCCAGCCTTAGTTGGTAGGCAAAATTTATTTTGTAAAGATGGTGTTCACTTAAATAGAGAAAGTGTACGAGTTTTTGCTGTTGTTGTTCAGAATGGATTATAGGTTCAGGGAAATTGTTAGTTTTATAGGGTTTTATTAGAGAAGTTGGCACAATATCAGCTCAGATCAGTTGCAAGAGAAAATTACATTCGCACCCTCTTCACAGTTGTATGCAATCGTTAGACACTGAAACGGAAAGAGTAATGCAAGCAAAATCCATCAGCTATCAAAAATCACCAGATAGACTTTGATTGCTGATGGACCCTTAAATAACTATAATGAGTGCATCAAGGTTGTTAAAAGCAGTAAAGTAAAGAAACTTAATTTGTCTAAACAGTGAAGTGAATTACTGAGAATTGTTCTTATTTTTATTTGTTTCAAATATCAATAATGTGATCCTTACTCTTATTTATTTATTTTTTTTATTTTTTTAACTAGATGGCCAGCAATGTGCATTCATGGAGATAAGTCCCAACCTGAACGAGATTGGGTTCTAAATGGCAAGTTTAACTGCTGTTATAGTGTATTAGAAGCAGGATTTTTTTTTTTTAAATTTCAGCTTGATCAAAATTTGCATTTATTTATTTTTATTTATTTTTTATGCAGAGTTTCGGACTGGTAGATCTCCAATTTTGGTAGCTACTGATGTTGCAGCAAGAGGTTTAGGTATGTAATCCTTTTCCTGTGAACAACTGTATTTTTTTTTTGGTGGTAGCATATCTCAGCACACACTGCCGAATATAATAGAGAATTTAAAGGACCCTTTGTTGAGAAGCTTAATTTTTTTTTATATTATTTCTTATAAGTTATGACTTGAAGTTATTTTGTAGAAGGGAACAAAGTTTATACAAAGTGCAGTGTATATATATATATATATATATATTTATTTTTTATTTTTTTATTTATTATTATTATTTTTTTTATTTCAGTGAAACACTCGTTTAAAGACTTCGTTAAAATGCTTATTTTATATTAATTTACTTAATTTGCTGTCCTTATTAAATTTAGTGATAAAATTTTAAAAAATAACAACAATTATACTACTTCAAAAGAATTCCTTAAACAGATTGAATTTAAAATATATTTATGTATATTGAGTTATCCTAATTCAAGATGACACTGTATATGAAAATTTTCAGGCGATCTTAATTTATACATTATTATAATGTTTATATCAGTATGAAATGCTTATTTTAAACTGTATTATCATATGTAAGATTTGCAAGATAAGCTTTAGAAGTTCAAGTTTTTTCTTTTGGTGATTACTAAATTATAATATTTTAAAAACAAGGATTATGCAGCAGTATTAGACATTGTACAAAAAGTACTTAGTTAATTTAGGGAAATTTTTATGTATTTAATAGCTGTATATGGTAGTATATTTCTAATAAAATAATTTTCTAACTATTTTTCTCTTTTTCACCCCTTTTTTTAGAGGCACTACATGGTTGACTTTTTTTATGCCTCTGCACCTGGAACTTTATCATCTTGCAGTCAGAGTCATTCATTGTTGCTCCTCTAATTATGAGATTTGTTGATAATCATAGCTGAATGGCCTTCTGCATAAAAATTACATAATCTGGTTTTATATATTATTTTTTTTTCCTTTTTTTTTTTTTTTTCTTTTTTTTTTTTTTTATCATATCTTGCATTTTATAAAGGCATTATTAGCCAGCTTTTATTTTCCTTCTTACCTGTGGTTGGTACAGAAATTGTGCATTCCTAATAGATAAATATCTGAAGAAACATCCATGGTAAAATAAATACCTTCATAATATATGCCAAAACATAATTAGAGACAGGTGCTGTGCTGTCTGATAGGTGGTATACTGAGGCTACCTTAAAAATTAAAAAAAAAAAAAAAAAAAAAAAAATCCTCAGGGTGGCTCTTCAAGCAGATTCACTGATTCCTTCAACTATTAGTATGATACCTGAAATGCAAGCCAGTGGCTGTAACGGGACTTTGAGGGCTCTTAGTCGGATGTGTGACTGGAGAATCCCTCAAACCCGGAGTGTCCATCAGGCTGTGCCAGATTTTGGAGGAGATTCAACCACAGGTAATGAGCTTTAATTTTTGTTTTCAAAAATATATTTGACATTTCTCAGTTATGATAATGTAATTTTTCAATGAAATGCCATTAATGAGAGAAAAGTTTCATTTATTTGATTTTTTGATTTTAGCATTGATTTTTAAAAACCTTTTTTTTTTTTTTGCATTCTTTGATTTTTTTCACCTACTTTACAAAAATGTAAGCATATGAAATTTGTGTATGTGTGTAAAACCTTTAATAATTTGTTGTTTTACACTTGTACTCCAGTTCAAACAAAATTTACAGTGCATGTTATGTACGAGGACCATTGTAGTATGCTGTACAGTTGCTTTTATTCACTATTTTGATTCAAGATGGCAGTTGCTCAGATTAAAGTCTCTGCCTGTTTAGAAGTCTGTTGTTCACATTCTGACACAAACAAAATGCATGTGGGTGGTGGGGGAGGTTATTTCAATGTGTTATTGAATGTGAAACAGTTCAAATATACACCATTATTCATTTCTTTCATTATTATTCATGTTGGAAGAAACAGAAAGTTCCATTAGAATTGCTCGAGAATTCTAGTTTAAATTTTATAGTAATAAATTATATCTGTTTTGATTAGAAGAATTAGAAATTCAGAAAACAAAATTCATCTAGGAAACTAATTTATTCTTTACTGATCAAAATTAAAAATTTAGATGAGTAAAGAATAAGGATTTTTTTTTTTATGAAAACCCCAAACACGGCAGGTATCAAAACCTATAGTACTTAGTACCGTGCATAGGTTGAAGGAGAAGTATGGGGGGGTGGATGCAGGAAACTTTTTTTTCTCTAGAGACTAAACATGGGTTTCACCACTTCAAACCTCCAATCAAAGTGGTGGTATTGCACCGGTTGATGATAGTCATCTATTCGTAAATGAAAGAATATATGCCTGAAATATATATATTTTTTTATTTTATTTTTTTCTAAATTTTGCTAAATTGAGAAATTTCTTTTGGATTTAATCAGATTTAAAAACTTGAAAAATGGAACCAGTGAACTTTGCAGAATGTTTTTCATAGTTTAGTTCAGAAAACATTCCAGAATCGTAAAAATTTAGTCTACCAATTTCCAAACTTGTAATAAAAGATTTAAAATTGTTATAGGTTTATTATCATTATTTATACCACAGACAGTATAAGTATCATTGTATCCTGTACTCTCCATTTAATAACATTATTATGAGTGAATTCTATGATTCTAACAATTGAGTTCTGCAGATTTACTTAAAATGTGCAGGACAATGTTGAAAAAAATTTGCAGATTAGGGTTAAATTTGAAAGTGTCTGCAATTTCTGTCCACATGCAATAGGAGAGATTATATGATTACAGCCTTGTCAATCAATTTAGCCCTGGAGAGTCTGTGCTTGTTAACACAAGAAACTTCTTATACAGAGATGGGATATACTTAAATAGAAAGGGTACAAGAATATTTGCTGGTGCTATCAAGGCAGTGTTAAGTAGATCAGACTAATAGATTAACAATAGCCAAGGGCAAAAAGTCAAAGTGATTCTTGCACTGCTTCTTTTGGAACATGCAGCTGCCTGGAAAGCAAGGCTGGGGAGTTCAAGGCCTACTGTGGTTCATCATGGAACAAGTAAATACTCTGTTAGGTAACTGAGAGTAGCACCAGGTACACAAATGCTAAGAACGTTGTCAATGAATTTGAAATGCTGGTCAAGACATCAGATGCAGAAGTGATTGGCATTAGTTGAGGCATATGATGCAAGAAAGCAAGCTTATAGCATCAGCCAAAAAAAAATCCCTTCCCTTTTGACCCATCAAATCACTCCAAATGTTTGTCTAGTTCAGCCTTAAATTTATTTAAGCTATCAACTTCCACAACAACAGATGGAAGTCTGTTCCAGCAATCAGCTACCTGCTGGCTAAAGGCAAATTTCCACACATCTATTCTAGAACTGTCTTTCCTCAATTTGAATCTCTGCTCCCCTCTGGTTCTTAATCTGAGCAAGCGGAAGTATCCCATCAGCATAGAGCCTGCTCAAACCATTCAAGGCCTTATACACCTCATTCAGATCACCTCGCAGGTGCCTAGTCTCCAGATGCTGCAACTTGCAGAACTTAAGCCTCTCTGTACTCATTCTAGCAACTCTACATCCTTCCTAAAATGGAGTCTCCAGACTTGTATGCAGTACTCAAGATGTGGCCTGACCATTGCCTTATACAAGGGTATAATGACCTTGTCTCTGCTAGCAAAATTCCTATATATCATTGACAAAACTCCATTAACTGCTCTGGCAGCCTGTCTGCACTGCTCAGAGAACTTCATGTCTGGCTGCACAATTACCCCCAGGTATTTTTCATTCTCCACCTCCCTGAGTGTAGTACCACACAATTGGCACATTATTCTTAGGTTACCGCTACCCATATGCAGTACTTTGCATTTGTCAATGTTAAACTTCAGTTGCCACTTCTCAGCCCATCTGCCTAACTTTTCTAGATCCTGTATGCAGTAACATACTGTCTTTACAGTCATTAACAACCCTACCAACCTTTGTATCATCTGCCAGCTTGGACATTAAGCCTAATATACCTTCATTGATATCATTGATAAATACACAAAACGATTCCCCCAGCAACGAACCCTGGAGGACTCCACCACTCTCTGCCGTGTCCCACTCAACCATCCCTTTATCCATTGTAGCAACTTGCCCTTAATGCCATATTGCTCCAATTTGTACAGCAGTCTTCAATGGCAATAGTATGAAAAGCTTTCCTGAAATCCAAGTATATGATATCAGTATTTTTTGTATTTTTTTTTTTTTTTTTTTTTATGAGAACCCCAAACACAAGAGGTATTAGAACCTATAGTACTTAGTACCGTGCTTGGGTTGGAGGTTGAGAAGACGAAAGAAGATATTTGTTGATATTGGACTTGAACTTCTTAGATTGTAGTTTTCAGGAAATACGTATGAAGGAAGGTTGTTCCAGAAAACGGCAGTTGAATGAATAAATGAGGAAGATGAAAAGTTGGTTCTGTGGGTTTGAAGTTGGACAGTAAATGGATGTTGGCTGGTGGCAGCATGTGTTCGGACTGTTTTGAAAGAGAGAGCGGGAATGATAGAAGCCAATTCAGAAGAACAGTGCCCATGGAAGTATCTGTAGAAGAGGCATGCAGCAGAAACAGTGCGTCTATGAGAAAGCGAGTGGAGAGACTCTGTTAGAGATGAATCATTAATTAACCTAACTGCCCTCTTCTGAATGGAATCAAGAAGCCTGAGAGAGGTTTTGGGGGCACCACCCCAGATGTGGGAACAATATTCCATGGCAGGGCGGATTTGCGATTTATACAGAGTGAGCAGCTGTTTGGAAGAAAAGTAACGCCGAGAGCGAAAGAGAAAACCAAGTTTTTTAGATGCAGAGGAAGCAATATTTGTAATGTGCTTGTACCCAGAGAGATTAGAAGTCAGGGTAATCCCCAAAAGAGATATATCATTTTGCCTAGAAATCGGAGTGTCACTAAAGATAAGCATAGGAGCAGAAGAATCCTTTTTGCGAGATATAAGACAAGATTGAGTTTTAGAAGGGTTGAAATCAACTAAGTTG